>NC_133299.1:10315157-10608140 GCF_005239225.2 Populus alba
TATCACCAGCGATGTAGTTTTTCGCTAATGATTTATGTGGCACCAACGACCTAGTTTTTGCTGACGATTTATATGCCATCAGCAACCCAGTTTTCGTTGATGATTTCTCTGTCACCAGCGATCCAGTTTTCCCTGATGATTTTTCATGATAGTAGTGACTTAATTTCATTGACAAATTCCATGTCAAAAATGATTTTTAACTCTCATGATGATTTCATCGTCATAATTGTTGTGTCACCAGCGACCTAGTTTTCACTAATGATTTTCTGTGACAGTAGTGACTTATTTTCGTTGACAAATTCCATGTTAAATGATTTAACTCTCATGATGTTTTTGTTTGTTAGTTTGACCTTAACTCACTACAAAGACTCACGAATTAAACACTAAGATGTCCAAAAGTGACCTACGTTTAAAATTAAGAGAAGTGTCTTGATATGATGACTTTTATTGTATCATTATATGATGAGTGGAACACTTGAATGTAAAACATGTGTATTATTGGGATATGTATGGTATTGGTTTATGTAATTACTGGATGTGAATATATTGATTAGGTAGGCGATACGACCGGAATCAAACCTTCAACCAGATGAGAACACCTCATCAGAGAAAACTGGTAGGTGGTCTCCACCCTTTTATTAAATAATATCGAACCTCTAAAATGATGTCATATAAAAGAATTGTTCTATCTCGTTGTGACTACTAAATTGTTCATGGAATGTTTGATTGGGTATTGTGAATAGCCCTGAGTAATGGCATTCGAATTGGATGACCGAGTTTCGATATTGTGATTAGCTTCAACTAATGGTATCTGAGAGGGATGACTAGGTTTGGACATTGTGATTAGCTTTGGCTGATGACATCTAAATTGGATGATCGGGTTTGAATATTGTGATTAGCTTCAGCTAATGGCATCCGAGATAGATGACTGGGTTTGGATATTATAATTAGCTCCGGTTAATGGCATCCGAGATGTATGATCGATTTTCGTATTACAACTTAGCTTCAATTAATGGTATTTGAATTGGATGATCGAGTTTGAGTAATGCAAATGATCGTGGTTAGTGGTTTCTATACAGGATGATCGAGGTAAAGTGAAGTAATTTAACCATGGCCAAGGTATTAACTTCGGTCCCTACAAACTCCTATAGAAAGGTTGGGACGTGTGAGAAAGGATAATACAATTGATGAAATAGTAAGGGATGCATCATGTATGTAAGGAGTAAAGGAAGGAATATACTCACTTATCTTATTAACAAAAAGTAGTGATAATATTTTTTTAAATATCTGTTATTACGTTTAAATTATTTACAATTCTTGTATCCATTTTGCATTATAATAGGGACGTCACATAATCAAGATGCATATGAATTCCATATCACAAGTCCATATATTTTGTTATGAACTATGTATTCGTATGTCAAGACGTTATGTATTTTTTTTTTTTTGAACAAATGTATTAGTTGTGAAATTGTTGTTCGACACTTTTGTAAAGATGTGTAATGATAACTATATCAGAACAGGAATGTAAACTTATGGATATGTAAATATAGTGATATGGTGCTTGTATTATGAATTCTTTTTTATTAAGATGTTGAATTCTGAGATTTTATGAGTATTGTATTATATGAAATGATGATACCTATAAAAAGCAACAATGGTGATGCGAATCTCGTGATCACATGGTCACACAACCCACACACAAAGACACCAATTCCCGGAAAGCCAAGTAAATCAGGTTTGATAGGAGTGTGACACAAAGATAATTTGTATCTAGGCACCAACACTATTAGAAACGGAGACCCCCACCCAACGAATATTGATTCATGAACGAGAAGTATAAGGATGACGCTACAAAGATAGTTGTTCTTCGATAAGTCGTTTTTCAGTTCTTTAGAGAACCATGGAAATGAGATTATCTCACCAACACACACACACACACACACACACACACACAAAGTGTGGCAAACAAGAAGTTTTATTAATCTGAATTGTCTAACCTTACATGTCTGGTGATGCCCTTATATATAGTGACTGCAAACTAAAATAAAACCCTAATGGACCCCTTATGTAGACTTATATGATGCCCACTTACAATTAAACCCAAATAATATAAATAAACCAAAAACTAAGAAGAAAATAATAAAAATAAATAAATAAATCTGAATTTAAAATCCTAAATATGATAGGATCAGATTTGTTGCCCTTTAGAAGTCCCATATAAGCTAGGAGAATCAAATCTGAAGGTGGAATTAATTCTGAAATCTTCTTTCCTTTTTGTAGCTAGGATGAATAAGGAATCCTTGTAAGAAAAGGATTCTAAAACATTTATGAATCCTTGCCACACTTGGAAACTATGTTGCAGCCCATTAAATATCTGTGTAGAATTAGGAGATTTCCAAAATAAGCTGCCACATCCTTTTAGGAAAAGAATTCTAGCTAAATAGGAAGCTCACAAGTCAAAAGGAAGTAAATAACAAAAACTCGTATAGCCTCTATTGACCCGTGTTTGGATGCCTTGACGAACTCCGATTGACATGATATTTTAACCCAACATAGGACAACATGTCAAGAGACTCCACATAAAATTTCAGCCCGATCCTAATGGTAGGATTGAGAATTATAATGATTGCCGTAAAACTGGATAATTGCATATTTTACGTCAAAATCCGAATTTGACCTTGCCTGGATCGTATCATTTGGTGAAATACAAAAAAAATACCATGAATTTTGATCATGAAATGATTGGAAATCTCGAGCTATAATAGGCAATAACGCATGGTTGCTTCCTCTATTGCCATCAGATACTAGTTGTGTCCCCAACACAGCCAGGTACGCTAGCATGTTGGCACCACCGCTGGTGGTTGTCACGTCCACCAAATCATTTTTTTTTATCTCCTCAAAAACTCCTGCTAGAATTGTAAATTCTAGCTAGATTCAAATAATTTGTCCAAATCTGTCTGGAATAGTAGCCATTTGTTTTTGAAAAATCATGACAGAAATAAAATTTGGGTAAAATTAATTTTGAACATAAAATTAATTCACAATTAACATCAATAATAATTTTAAAAAATGCAATAAGCAATTCTAATTGTTTAATAATGGCTCTAATATCACTGTTGGGTTTCTTGAAACACATAAACGATAAATTTAAAATTTGTTTGGGAGTCCCAAGGATCATGTTGGATAGATTTAGGATTATTTAGGGTTTATACAAATATTACCTAAAGTTTATATGTTCTTTTTAGTTTTAAATAATTTCTTCAAGGTTGGGTTGTCATAAACTATAAGTCGTTCAAGTGTTTGGCTCTAATGGTAATTCACTCGAACCACTAGTGATAATTTTCCTAAGCCCTCTTAGAAGAGAGACATTGTTATGCTTTTGAGTGCTCATTCTTTTTCTTTTGTATTTTTCAGGTGTTCTATAATTTATGTAATTTCTTTACAAAAAATAAGACACATAACATTCTATATATAGAGAAACCTCAAAACCTTATAAATAATAAAATATCAATTTGCCTCTTAAATAATATCACATATATTATTTCATGATAATTTTAGAAATTTATTTAATGAAGTCCATACTTGATTTTTTTAGATCTAAAATTATAATTACCTTTATAAATTACATTTTAGTTCTCAATTTCTAAAACTTATGTAATCATGTCACATTTGATTAATCATTTCATTTTAATTTCTGACCGATGGTTCTTATGTGTATGACCTATTAAATTTTCTAATAATTTATTATCAATTCAATAATTGATTGATTTGTATTTCAAGATCAAGTACAATAACTACCAACTTGTCATGATTCCCCAAATATTTAGAAAGTCATAAGTAGTTTGACTTAACCTTTTAGTGACTAGTTTTTAGTGTAATTATTATTTGTTCATCAACAATGTTTCGCTTTAGACATTGTAACATGAAGTATGTTTACTTTGTCAAATCACATTTGTTCTCAATATCATAATTATTAATTCTTTGAATAAGATTTGAAACTCTTTGCAAATTTCATTCCACCTTGCATAGGAATTTACAATCAATACTATTTGAGAACATGTGAAAACATTTTTCCTAATTCATCTAGAGTGATAAATCCTCTATTGATTACTAAAATACCTTCATATAGTTCTTGTTATTTTCTAATATCTACTCATTTTTAACCTTGATTAAGATAATGTATAGCATGATCAAAGAATAACACTCCATATATAAGATAAATTAGTAATTTCAAGTCTATGGATCACTTATACAACCATCATGTGAGTTTTTCCATAGACACAAATGATCTCTTGATATAAAATTCTCATACGAGTCAGTTCATTGTACAAATTATGTTACAAGCACCTATTTATTAGTTATAGGTATCTTTCATATCTCAACTTATGAGAACAACTGCTTTCTTTTCATAAAACAAATAATATAATATGTATCAATCTCAATAGCTCTAATTAATATCCAGTCTTAATAGAGCATTGACTAGGAACATTTAGTAACAATACTTTGATGCAATAGGAATTTTATAATTATAACAACTTTATAATTTTCTTTGTAAAACATTTTTGTCTTTTTTTTTTTTTGGTAAGCTGACTTATGTATTAAAAGAAAATGATACAAAAAATATAATGGGCATACCCAAGATTTACAATGTGAACAGAAACAAAACAAACAAATGGCTACGGGCTAGCCACATAACAAAACAAAAACTTAGACCAACTAGATATGCTAGGGATACAAAAACAATCAGCTAAACATCAGATTAAGAGTCCATGTTATTGACTCTCCAAAGTCTTTGGATCCTTATGTTTTCATTTGTTTGTTGAACGTTCCTCGTCAAAACAAGCTTATCACGAATGATACATTCGATTTGATCAAAAACTAAATTCGAAGTTTTATACACATCTGCAAAGATCCTTGCGTTCTGTTCTTGCCAGATACAATATACTGTAGCTGCGAAACCCAGTTTACGAGAAAAGTTCACGAAACTCTTGCTATGCCAAGTGACAGTGGCCCATCGAATCCATTCATCCAAGCTTTTTGTCATTCTTGGAATGTCGCATCTGTCACAAACATTCCACCATAATGCTTTCGTATAGGAGCATTCAAAGAACAAGTGGTTATGATCTTCATTGTTGCGGAGACAGAGTGAGCACCTATTGGGACCATGTATACCAAACCGATAAAGTTTATCATGCGTTAAGAGTTTCCGTTGGATAGCCACCCATAGAAGAAATGCATGTCTTGGGACAACATTCTTGAACCACACAATGTCATGCCAATCAACCATTTGATGATGAATTCTTAGTTGCTCACACGTTACTTTGACCGAGAAACTCTGATTTGGCGAATCCAACCAAACAATCTCATCTTTTTGCCCCTTAGGAGTAGATGTGGAAGGAATAGCTTCTATAATGGGGTGCCAGCCAAGAGCATGAGTGACAGGAATTCTCCATTCTAAGTTATTAATCAGCACATTCACTCTCGCGTTGTGTTCCATACCTGAATCATAGATGAATCTGTCACTGTAAGTATCAGCGAGCGGGCTGTGAGGATGCCAATTGTCGAACCATAGAGAGGTTGTCATTCCATCTCCGATGATGTGCTTCATCTTTGGCCATGCTAAGGACCTGAGCTTTAGAATCTTTCCCCAAGCCCAAGAGCAGCTTCCCGGCGCCTTCATTGTCCAGAAATTCCTACCTCGCAAGAGATTGGATCTGATCCAAGTAGACCAGATTGAGCCTTCCGAGTCAGTGCACAAGTTCCAAATGTGTTTCAACAAGGCAATCTTGTTCCATTCTGTTATCCTTTTTATGCCTAGCCCCCCCTTTTTTTTTGGAAGACATACCTGATCCCAAGCCACTTTAGCCCTAGTAGTGCTCATATCAGAACCTGACCAAAGAAAGGATCTCATAATTTGCTCAACATTTTTCACTACTTGCCCAGGTAATAGGAATAGAGATGCCCAATAGACCTGGATGGAGAATAAAACTGAGTTAATCAGTTGTACTCGCCCTGCGAAAGAGAGTGTTCTACAGGTCCAATGTCGTACTTTAGCGGTAATTCGATCCACGAGGCCCTTACAATCAATACCCTTTAGTCTGGACGAGATAAGAGGCACTCCCAAATATTTCATAGGAAGCTCCCCCTCTCTAAACCCAAGAATACTGATAATCTGTTCCCTCTTAGCACCTAACATACCGCTCAAGAAGATGTCACTTTTATTTGGATTTGGATATAGACCTGATAGATCTTGAAACTCTATGAGCACATTTTTTATTATACGAATTGAGTGAACATCCCCTTTGCTGAATATCATCAAGTCGTCGGCAAAGCAAAGATGAGAAATTATGTCCTTCTTGCATCTCCAATGGAACTTGAAGTTTTGATTGGCACTCATACTGCAGAACAGTCCTGATAGGATTTCCATGCATAGGACAAACAAATATGGGGATAATGGATCACCTTGTCTCAGCCCTCTCCCCCCTTGAAAGTAACCTGCAAGTTCACCGTTGACGTTGATTGAGAATTGACATGATGTAACACAAACCATGATCCAATCAATGACTATTCTAGGGAATCCCATTTTTATTAACGTAGCATCAACAAAATCCCACCGAACCGAGTCATAAGCCTTCATCAGATCAACTTTCATAGCACAACAGCAGGGCCCGTAGATTTATGATAGCCTTTCATTAGCTCCTGAGACAAAAGAATATTGTCGCTGATTCTCCGTCCAGAGATAAAAGCTGTCTGATACGGACCTACTAAGGATGGCAAAACAACTTTCATTCTCCCAGCTAGAATCTTCATGATGCATTTGTATACTGTATTGCAACAGGATATAGGATGAAAATCTGTCAACCTCGTAGGATTAGCAACTTTAGGGATAAGGGAAATGGATGTAGCATTCATTTCTTTAAGTATTCTACAAGTCTGAAAGAAGGATCTGACAACTTTAATTACATCTTCCCCCACTATATGCCACATTCTTTTGAAGAAACCTTTAGTATTCCAATACGATGACAACACCGAATATAAATTTAAAGGTCGTTCTTTTATGTCTAGGTACCCAAACCCTTTGCGGCCGAAATGAACCTTCAAAACAAGATGCAAATCTAACCTTTTACGTACTAGTATTGAAAAAACCAAAACTATCAAGTTATGTTTCATGTGAAGGGCAAGCGGATGCCAGCAAATGGAGAAGATGAATGATAAATTGATTAGTCTAAATGGCTGGGATTTCAACTGTGTAAAAAGTGCAAAATAATGATCTATATGACTAGAGAACCAACTCATAAAAAACCCAAAACATCCGTGTAAAATCCATGAAATTGAGGCTGTCTCTAATTAAATCAAATAGCAAAAATTAGGGCAAAAATATCCCTAATGCACATCTCTTTTATGCAAAAATAGATAGCAAAAAATGTTTTCTTTCTCTTTATCTTTTGTTTATAAATAATAATGATGGAGTATACAATATGAAAGCGGGAAAGGCATAAATTTAGGGCAAACGTTTCTATCCCTTTATCTTGTGTTTATAAAGGCTTGAGTTTTAAATCTTTTAATCCAGAAAATCAAAGAATAATGAGAGAATTAGAGAAGGAGAGTGGAGAGAGAGGGAAGACATTTGGGAGAATGGGGCGGCTGAGAATTGAAGGATTGAGAAATATAGTTTTAGGGTTTCCTTTTATAGTGGTTTTAAATGTTGGTTGAACCAATTCGGTTCGGTCTGGTTCAATCGTTTTAATATTTTAAAAATCAAAACCGAACCAAATCGGTTTTTTTCTTAGGCTTTTTAATCGGTTCATTCGGTTTTATTTTTTAATTCGTTTTTTTGGTTAAATTTTTTTCCAATTTTTTTGGTTTAATTGGTTTTTAGGTTTTTTTGCTTACTTCTAACATTACCCAATTAACCCTCACTCAAAACTATATTTATTAAATCCAATATGGCTTGGCATATCGATTTAGAACATGATCCTTGTGGGTTTTATTTTGAACAATAATAGACTTACTTAGGGTGTGTTTGTTTTCCAGAAAGTGGTTTTCAGAAAATCACTTTCCAAACTTTCATGTGTTTGTTTGCTATTAGAAAAGTTGGTAAACGGAAAACACTTTTCACTTAAAGAAAAATTTGGCTTAGTTTCCAGGAAAGTGTTTTCTTTTTATTTTGGGCGCAAAACACTTTTTGGAAGTTGTGAAAAATTTAGAAATGTCATATTATTTGTTGATTATATTAAATTTGGTCCTCAAACTTTTGATTGTTGTATATATATTTTGTTTTAAATATTTATGATATCTATATTAAAATGAAAATATTTTTATTACATATTATAATAATATGGGTATTATATTCATGGGATCCCTTTAGTACTTAAAAAACAAGAAAGAAAACTATCTATTAACAACATCGAAAAATCAAATCGACATCACTATCTGTTAACAACATAGAAAAATCAAGTCGACATCAAAACTATCCGTTACTTCCCTTTAGCAACGTTAAAAAACAACCCGTCTGTTACACTTCCACTTCATTGATTTTGATTTACAGGACACGAAAAAAAATTCCTTGATCTTTCAAGTTCCTCTTTTCTTTGCCTGTTAAATTCTGTAACAACAATGGAGTTTCACGGTGGAGACAAAGTAGAAGTATGTAGTGAAGAGGAAGGATTTCTTGGATCATATGATGCAGCGACAACGGCCAAGAACTTAGTGGAAGAGGAAGACATGTCAAAGCATCTGATAGAGACACACCACAAACCCAGCGCTAAAACACACCGCTGGAGCACTCTGTTGAACAGCCTTAACTTGCGCACCCACCCAACACCTAAACCATTAACTCACGCGCTCAAACCCAGTCCTCCACTACTCCTCATCTTCTTCTTCTTCAAGCCAAACCCCTTTCTAGTCGATGGAGCAACAATTTTGTAAGTTTTCTTGCTAATTTTGCTCCGCTACGCCGTGGTTTTAGTGCCTGTATTTGTTACTTAGAACTTAGGTTTGAGACTCCGATTTTTGTATATTCTGTAAATTTATGGAAGTTGAAACCCTAGTTAGCAGTTGTTAGTTTTTTTAACCATTTATTTTTTAATCTTGAAAACTGTTATTTATTTATTTCTTTTTAATTTCCTGCTTAAAAAGGCATGGAATAATTTCAGATTTTGGATCGTACACAGATAGGCATGCTAATCTTTTTTTTTTTTTTTTTGAAAATTTAAATTAATTTTTTTCCTGTCTCTAACAGTAAGAAAACTCCGCTAATGGTGCTGTTCTTTAATCTCTTTGATAGAAGGCGGATGATTCTGTATTTTAGGATGTATATAAAGCAGGTAATGTCGTGCCATATTTTTTTTGTGTATGGTTTTTTTTTTTTTTTTTGAAAATAGAGAGCTGGATTTGATTTTTGTTCGGATAAAGGCTGTAATCAAGGGTTTTAGGAGCTATCGAGAAAAAAATTGCTACCGAAGTTAATTATTGCAGAAGCCGACCCATTAAAGAAGAACTAAACAAGGAACGATTCCAACATAATCATAATTTGACTCTTTTCCTGCTTACTTTTCGAGAGGGTTACTTTTACCCTGTGTCTAATATGGCCTCCCAATAAAGGAATGTATAAATGGTGCAGGAAGCTTATAGAGTTGATGAAACTTGGAAAGAACTAAACATTTAACATTGTTTTAGCTTGAAGGCAATGGCATTTAAGGCATGTGTTCTTGCATGTCATCGGTGAAGAGTTCTGGGCCTGTTGATTTACTTGATTTAAACTTGTCAGTTAATAGCATTTGCATATGGGTTTAGGTGGAAACTTGAAACTGACATTTTTTTTTTTCAGGCATTTAACCTGCTTGCTTAATTCTCTTCATTATGCAACCAACAATAGGCAGGGTATCCACTCACTTAGCAGTGTAACAAGTTTTTCATTAGCAGATTTGTGACCATATCTAATGCTCGTTTTCTTCTTGATGCAGAGAACCAAAATCATATCAGGTCTGCTGATATCTGTTTCAAAAGAATAGAGACAAGCCAGGATTAAAGTATGCGAAGATTCCTTAAGACTTGGTTGTGTGGGTATTATCGGGTATACTCACATCTTTTTAAGCTTGTCCTGAATGTGCTTGAATGATCTCTCTTGGTGTTCTTTGTGAGTGATAAAAGTAGAGATAAAAGATATTGATAAAAAAGACCACAAATTAGATAATCCAGTTTGCAAGTTTTGGATTGTATAACATGCATGATGCGTTGAAGAAATAACAAAAAAACGAAAAGGATTGGTGAATCCACTGTATATCAAGAGACAACTTCCTATTCAATGGAAAAGTGCAAAGTGCTTCTTGGCTGGCTTTTTTACCTCTTGCTCAGCTCTTTTTGGCTGGATTTCCTGCCCTTCTATTCAGCTTATGTTGGTGGGCAAGGAGCATGCTTATTTTTTTTTCTTGTGTTAATTTTCCTTCATTCGGCATAGGGCATTATGTTTTTTTGGTTTGGGTCTCATTTGCTGGGGCTGGGATTGGGGTTGCTAACTATTGGGTTAAGCTCATCTTTCTCTCTTTCCTGGTTTTCCTGCACTCCTCTTCTCTTTCTCCATCGAAGTCACCAAGAACTGAGCTGTTAGGGTAAGGTGGGATTGCTTTTGTGTCTCTATTTGCCTTGCAATGATGGCGTGACTCATCAGCCTTCCTTTTCTTTCCTTTTGTCTGGGTTTTGGCTTGCTGTTTTTGGGGGATTTGGTGCTGATCTCAAAGGCTTTTGGCTCTGATTCGTCGGTCCTCTTCACTTTATTGATGCATTGGAATTGCTGCCCATGAAAGGTGCTCCAAGTTGGCAAGTTACGCAGGATGTTGCAGGTTATACAAGGTGTTTTGGTTTTGGGAAAGGTTTTGATCCTACGTGATGCTGGTTTTGTTTTGGGTTGCCCATATCCATCTTCTTTGTTTGGGGGTTATAGGTATAGTTTTCATTTAGTTAGGTTTGGTGATGACTGGTTCTCAGCTTGGTTTGGTTTGATTTGCTTTTTTATTTATTGCTATTCAGTACATCCTTGCCATGTTATGTTAATTGAATTTAGGTTAAGTAGCATGTTAGCTATGACAATCATGCCTTCTGCTCTAATTGCCATCTTTCTCATCATGGGTAGATGTGGTTTGGCTTTTTGGATTTTTTGGGTTGTGTCTATTTGAGTCTTATTAGTAGACTTGCAGAGAAGTTCTTATGTTATCTTCTCTCTCTTTTTTTTTCATTGTTTTGCATTCATGCTCTCTTTTTCTCAGTGGTTTAGCTCCACTTGGATTCCAATTACTATCATTTGTTTATGTTAACTTCCAGGTTCTCTTTCTTATCCCATTAAGAGTGTTTGTCATTTTGCTCTTATTTGTTGTTGTGAGTTTGATTTTTACAGTTTTATAAAGCTCAACTCTTTTTTACAGCTTCCTTTCTCAGGCTTTCGGTACCTTTTGTGACTTCTTTCTGTCGCAGCCACCTGGTGTTCCATGGCTTGGGTTGCTTTTTGCTGCTCCAATTCTAAAATTGTCATTATAGCCTATGTTATTTTCTCTCTTTTTTCCGTTGTTTTGCATTCCTACTCTCTTTTTCTTAGCAGTTTAGCTTTACTTGGATTCCAAGTACTGTTCCTAAACACAATTAATTGCTCAGTACTGGATTTGCCAAATATAGTATCAGTCACTTTCTTATAGCAATGTTATTCTCAAGTTTGTTGCTTGTAGACTACACATGTTTGAAATGAGAGATATACTTTTCAATCTTGGAAGGGATATGTTGTCATTTTGTCTTTTCCAGAGTCAGGTTCAGCTTTCCAATCTTGGGAGGGATGTGTTGTCATAGTGGCACTTTCTGTATGGTTGTTAGATCTGTTTGACTTTGTGCACTAGGATGACATTTTAGCTCACTGCTGGGTGTGCATTGGCCGGGACCAGAGCATGTCTTAGGCCTTTTCCATTTCTTATTTCTGGACCAGCACAGGATTGTAGACACAAATGACAGCTGTGGGGACCATGTGTCATTTGGTTGATTGAGCTTCTTGGGCTTTGACCTTTGTTAACGTGAAAATATATATTATTAAGCTGATAATTACTTGCAGCCACTACTGAATCTGTGTATTCAGAAATTCCAGTGATTATTTGTTTAGATGAGAAGATGTCATTTGAGGACTTCTGGCAATGAAAATATGGCCCTAGCCTAGGTGGCAGGAGCATATTAATTCCACTTTTATACTATCAATTCTTTTTCCCATATATTTTCCCTCTGGTTCATTGTATTTATGTAAGGATAAATGTTTGTTGTTGCTACGATGGCCTTCTATAATCTGCTAGCCTTAGTCACAGAATTTCTTATGTTTTCTGTGTTTTTGACCTAGTGTTTTGTATTACTTATTTGTAAATTTTTTCTCAGATTTTTCACACCCCTGAAGGAATGCTTTCTAGTGAGCAAGGGGTTTATGTTGCAGAATCTGTTGCTTCTAAGAACACAAGACAGGCGAAGGGCCGTTTTCGGATGTACGAGGACCACAATGACACGGTAGTTAATATTCCTTTTCATTCATTTACTTTTTTGCTTCCTTTTCATGTTAAGCAGGAAATAATCTCTTATTTTCGTTTGTAACTGTGTCTCTTTTCCCAGGATGATGTCAATTCTAATCAGTTTGTGAAGAGAGAACCAACTGGTAGAGAAGCTGCTGGTATGGGTAGAAAGGATATTGGGAAGTCAACGAAGAAAGCTGGCATGTTATTTTGCACTTGGTAAATTAATTGATACTGGTATTGATTAAAATTATTTCCTGCTTAACATGCTTTCGTTTCATTGTCTCTGGTTTTTGTAGATAAAGGAAAGACAACAAAAGAAGAGGCTCGTGAATTATTGCTGAAGGAGGAGGCAGCTGTACGAGATAAGGTTAGAGGTATACAGGACAACCTTTCGATGATGCTGAGAGCTCTTGGGGAAATGGCCATCTCTAACCCTGTATTTGCACACAGTCAGCTACCTTCCCTGGTTTGTGTCATGCAACCTGCTTTTCTTTGTGTTACTTTTGTTGATGTATACACAAACAGGTGATATCTCACTAGCATTATGTCAGAATGTGACTGTTCTACTTCTTACTCTTTTTTATGCGAAGATAAAAATGTTTGATGCGAAGCTGCAGCATATGTTGTTATTAGTCTACAGTTCTCTTAAATGGTCACTGTGAAACTAAACTTCAACTGCCTTTCCTTTTTTTTACAATCTTCTTGAATGGTCACTGTGAAACTGAACTTCAACTTCCTTTCCTTTTGTCTACAGTTCTCTTAAATGGTCACTGTGAAACTAAACTTCAACCGCCTTTCCTTTTCTGATCCCCAATTCCTCAGCAATTAGCTTTGATCACTTTTATTGTATGAACATCTGCATGCTAGGAGATGGGAAAGAACGATATGTCAATGCTTGCTATTGTTCATTTTAAGAGCCCGCTTGCTATTTTAATTTTATGATGGTTGTTCGGAAACAATATTTTTCATGTTAGAGAATTTCTTCCATGGTGGTCCTAATCTATTTCTCATATGAGTTCTGATTCTCTCTCTTAGATATGGTGATTTAAAGTATTTTTCAGTGCTTGTATTGTTTAGGGTTTTTGTTCTTCTTATACTTTAAGCTCCTCTATGTGGTCCTAGTCCTCTTCTTTTGTGCATGTTATCAGGTTAGGTTTGTTGACCCTTTGCTACAGTCACCTATAGTGAGTGACGTGGCCTATGAGACCTTGGTGAAGCTATCAAGATGTACAGCCGCACCTTTGCCATTGGGCTCTTGACATTGCTACTACTCTACGCCTTATTGTGACCAAGGATGTCAGTGTTTTCTTGGATCTTATTCCAATAGCTGGTGACAGGGAAGCCAATGAGAGCCCTTCCTTGGGTCTTTTTGAGAGAATAATTAATGGCTTGGATATTTGGGATCGCTATGGACATGACTTTGGGACCAATTATTCTGGACTTTTCAAAGCACTTTCTCATATTGATTACAATGTGCGGTTGGCTGCTGCAGAGGCATTAGCTGCTGCTTTGGATGAAAATCCAGATACTATACAAGTTAGTGTGACAAAATTACGATTCTTCTTCTGTGTGCTGTTTTCTTATTTTTTTTTAATGATCTCCTCAGGAATCTCTTTCTACTTTATTTTCTTTATATATCCGGGATGCTGGTTTTGGTGAGGATACTGTTGATGCTGGTTGGCTGGGCAGACAAGGAATAGCACTGGCTTTACATTCTGCTGCTGATGTTCTAAGAACAAAAGACCTCCCTGTTGTTATGACATTCCTCATATCACGAGCATTGGTAAGATTTGCTTTGCCATTTTGCTTCAATTAAGTTGGCTCATTGTTAAGAAATAATTACTTCCCCAAATTATCACATCCATTTATGGAGACCAGGTAGCTACAGTCATTTAATCAAAGTACTACTTAATATTACTCTGATGCTTAAAGAGCTTTTCATTGCAGTTATTGTCTAACCCAGAAAATACTGCTGTTACCAATGGAGTACTGATCTGCTATGTTTCTTAGTAGGTTAAGATTTCCATATCTATCTATTCATTAATTAGAAGAAAGCTATATTATTTTTTCTTAAAGCGTATTTTTGGACTCTTCTATTGCATTTTTTCCTCATATCAAGGAGAATCATCATTTTCATTTCATCATTTTGTTTGGTATGTACGATCCTGTATGCCTTGAAGTGTTTGTCATCTTAGCTATAAATTGGTCTGAATAAATCAGTGTCTCTGTTTTTTTTAACCCTTTTATGTTGTAGGGTGACCTTAATGCAGATGTTCGAGGAAGAATGATCAATGCTGGCATCATAATTATTGATAAGCATGGAAGAGACAATGTTTCCTTGTTGTTTCCAATCTTTGAGAACTACCTGAACAAGAAGGTCAGTCTTCATTTAAATCATAACATGTTTGACCTTTTTTATTATGTATGAATTCTATAGATGGATAGACTCTGATGTAATGATTAAAGATTATTTAACCTTTTATATTTGTCCCTCTCATATAATTTCTTGTGCTTAGGCATCAGCTGAGGAAAAATATGATTTGGTTCGTGAGGGTGTTGTTATTTTTACTGGAGCCTTGGCAAAACACTTGGCTAAGGTCTGATTTTATGTGCCAGTTTTCCTTTCATAGCAAATTCATCAAGCTTTTTTTCTTGTTTGGTTTTAACATCTGTAGTTTCTTGCAGGATGATCCCAAAGTCCATGCAGTGGTGGAGAAGTTGTTGGATGTTTTGAATACTCCATCAGAGGCTGTTCAGCGGGCAGTTTCGTTTTGCTTATCTCCACTAATGCAGTCAAAGAAAGTATGAAGCAATTTTTGCCTAAAATTAAAATCTAAGTCTCATAACGATGCATTTAGTTATTGTAATTTATTGATGCTCGTGTCCTTTTCTAATTCTTCCATCTCCAAATAAAAAAAAAAAGAACTAGAGGCAGTATATTTCTGAAGTTTCATGTTGTTATGTTTGGGTTTACAAGCTGTCCTAACATCTCTTTTTCTTGCATCAGGATGATGCACCTGCTCTTGTTTCTAGGTTATTGGATCAACTTATGAATAGTGAAAAATTTGGGGAACGCCGAGGAGCAGCTTTTGGACTTGCTGGAGTGGTCAAGGGTATGGAATATCTTGCTAGAAGAAGTATGGAATTACTGCTGCAATAAGGGAAAGTCTTGCAGATAGGTATATTCACACTCTGGTTGGTTTTAGTTTTATTAAAATGTTATATTCCTCTGATTCTGGTCATTTTCTTTAATCATATTTGGCAATATTAGTAGTTCCTCAAGTTAAAAATTTTCTGATCCTTCTTTTATTGTTGGTGGACATGAACAATGATTGGTTGTCAAGAATAAAATTGTTTTCCAATAGGGTTCTTGTTCATTTAGTTGTTATAGTGTGGGTGGAGGGGATCCCTGTCTGCCAAGCCAAAGCCAAATAGCGCTTCTTACTGTAGTTATTCACCTTTGTATTTTTTAATTTTGGTCTTTGACGAGCTTGTGTTTCTTTCAAACTACAGGAGTTGAGTAAAACATCGTGAAGGAGCTCAACTGGCTTTTGAGTGCTTTTGTGAAACACTTGGAAAACTGTTTGAACCGTTTGTATAAACAATTGTAGCCTAAAGACTGCAATGTTGTCTGTGCAGATTTCTTTGTGTGATTAATGCATCTATTTTTCCTGTTTTTATCCAGGTATGTGATTCAAATGTTGCCGTTACTTTTGGTTTCTTTCTGTGACCAAGTTGTAGCAGTTCGTGAAGCTGCTGAATGTGCTGCTCGTTCAATGATGTCTCAACTCAGTGCGCAGGGGCTGAAGCTTGTGCTTCCATCGATTCTAAAGGTGCCTTTTGTGGATTTAATCGTTACATATTCTGCACATTTGTTTGATAAGATACAATAATTGAACCGGTCATATAGTTCTTCTAAATCTTGAGGGACCATACTATGGATAGAGACTCGGTTTTTATTCTGTCTTAGCGATAAATTTTCTGTATTAAAAGTTGATAATTTAACTAGTAATCATGTAATGATTTTAGTTAGGTCTCATTATACTGCACTCTTATGCTTGATCAGTACGGATACTTCAGTTGGATAATAAAATTCTTTTATTTCCCTGGATGGTGGACATTTATGATCTGTTAGCTGTGTTCTGAATTGAATCAAATAGCTTGTTATACTAGCTAGTTGACTAAGATAAATACAACAGACATTGACAAGCAGAGGTGAAAGTGAACTATGTTGCTTGCCATTATTGTGCTTGTGCCTTGTTTTACTGTCTTTGATTTTTTTCTACAGATAGAATGAATGTCACAGTGAGGATGATTCTTTATTAGTATTGTTATTTGTGTTGTTGACATAGTGTTTTGTAATATTATAATTTTTTCTCCTTTTGTTTATTTGTCCTGCTGTGTCTTACTATTTGGATTATGTTGCACTGCTTTCAGAGTGCTTGACTGATCAAATTGTTGCCTGTACATTTTTAAACTCAGGGTCTTGAGGATAAAAGCCTGGCGGACAAAGCAAAGCAGTGTACAACTACTAGGTGCTATGGCATACTGTGCTCCTCAACAATTGTCTCAATGCCTTCCTACTATCGTGCCCAAACTGACGGAGGTTTATAGTTGCATGCGCAAGCCTTGTTGCTTAGCCTTCTTTAAATAAACAAAAATTCTTGACCTTGGAATTTTGTTTCCAAATTTAGGTTTTAACTGATACACATCCCAAAGTCCAGTCAGCAGGACAAATGGCACTCCAGCAGGTTATATATATATATTATATATATATATATATATATATATATATATTATTTCTTGTGATTTATTGTTCACAATGTGCTCTTCATGCATAGTGGTTCATGACTAACTGTCCATAATGTCATCCCAGGTCAGGAGTGTGATAAAGAATCCAGAAATATCTTCTCTTGTCCCTACGCTTCTCATAGGCCTAACATACCCCAATGAGTATACAAAATATTCTCTTGATATTCTCCTCCAGGTAAAAGGTTTATGGATGAACATTTGTTTAGTTTATCAGTTTTATTTTAATCTGTTTTCTTGCAGCCAACTTTCATTAATTCAATTGATGCCCCATCACTTGCACTATTGGTACCTATAGTTCATAGGGGTCTTAGGGAGAGGAGTGCTGAAACTAATAGTTGGAAACATGTGTTCATTGGTTACAGAACCGAAGGATATGATTCCTTACATTGGGTTGCTTCTTCCTGAAGTTAAAAAGGTATCGTTATCACTGGAGTTGTGTACATATTTTGTATACCATTTGTCCTCTATGATTAAGTTTTGATTTTGGATAAGAACAGGTTCTTGTGGATGCAATTCCTGAAGTTCGGTCTCGGGCAGCAAGGGCCATTGGATCTCTTATAAGAGGAATGGGCGAGGAAAACTTCCCTGATCTTGTTCCTTGGATGTTTGACTCTCTTAAAACTGATAATAGTAATGTTGAGCGTTCTGGAGCTGCTCAAGGCTTGAGTGAGGTATTATTGGTTACTCTAACTTTCTAGTTGACTACTGAACCACTTTTTCACTTAATTAAGCAGCTCATTATATACATAAGGTTTCTTCAAGTCTTCTGCAATTAATATGACAATAGCACAGCTATTACGTCTATTGTGTTTAGACGAAGGCAATTAATCTGAAAATGAATACTTGTTATGATTATGATGTGATACTTCCTGAAGAAAACACTAGTTTTCAGAATTTGCAGACTTCTTTTAATCGGGTATACTTAAGTTCGGGGCTTTTGTTTATCTATCTCCAGGTTCTATCTGCACTTGGCACAGGATACTTTGAACATGTACTGCCTGATATTATCCGAAACTGTTCTCATCAAAAGGCATCTATGCGTGATGGATATTTAACACTTTTCAAGGTGAACTAATTCGCGCCAGCTAATATTCTCATAAAAAATGTGTCCAATAAAGTTTTTCCCCACCCAAACTACTTTGGATTTTGCTTATGACCCTTCTCTGATTATGTCCTTTCTATGCTAATTTATTTGCAGTATCTGCCAAGATCTTTAGGTGTTCAATTCCAGAATTATTTGCAGCAGGTGTTGCCTGCAACTTTAGATGGTAGGTTCAGAAATTTTGAAGGATATTTGTAGTTTTGGTTGCTTAGATTGTTCAATTCCTTTTTTAAATATAAATGTTCTTTGTGGATTTTTTTTTTCCAGTACTGGTAGTAGTAGAACAACCCAGCTTATAATAAAGTGGCTGGTTTGCTCGTACAGGTCTTGCGGATGAGAATGAATCTGTTCGTGATGCAGCATTGGGTGCTGACCATGTCCTGGTGGAGCACTATGCAACAATGTATGCATTCTTAGTCTTGCCATGTTTCTTTGTATTTTCTTGGCGCTGGATTGAAATTTACTTTAGTTCCTACATGTTTGGACTGAAATTTCTTGAAGTTCCTGCCATAAAATCACTTTAGAATTTCTGACTGGGGCCAAAACATGTTGCTATTTCGTGGGCATTTTAAATTTTATTTCCAAGAAACTTGAAATTATTCTGATTTCATGAAAGTCACATGCAGTCTGTGATAGCTGTCTGTCTTAAGAATGTTTTGCATATTCGTGTGATCTGTAATCTTTGTTGGATGTGTGCTATTTTATATTATTATGTTCCTTTTCAACCTTAGGTCCTTGCCTCTTCTCTTTCCTGCTGTTGAAGATGGTATTTTCAATGATAATTGGTGCATCCGGCAAAGCTCAGTGGAATTGTTACGAGATCTCTTGTTTAAGGTTCATACTACTTCACCTCTTTCCAGTTCTCCATTTTGCAAGTTCCTTTTGTTAGCCTTTTGAGATTGCCTTTTTTCCATATCCAGGTAGCTGGGACTTCTGGAAAAAGCGATGAAGGTTCTAGTACTGAAGCACATGGACGTGCTATTATTGAGGTTTTAGGAAGAGATAAGCGTAATGAAATTCTTGCTGCATTATACATGGTCCGGACTGATGTGAATTTATCTGTGCGTCAGGTAGTGGCACATTTTCATCTCTCTTTCTCTCTTTTATGTCATTTGCTTTTTATATGTGTTTTATGCATTTATGTAAACTGAATATTCATGTCCCTCTGTTCAGGCTCCCTTACATGTTTGGAAAAGGATAGTAGCCAATACTCCTAAGACTCTCAAGGAAATAATGCCAGTTTTAATGAATACTTTAATATCTTCTCTGGCATCGTCATCTTCTGAAAGGCGGCAGGTCTGTGCTTCTTTTATTTTCAGATTGTTGTTTCTTGATTCCTTTTTTTTTTTTTTCCAGTATTTATTTGGTAAAAAAATCGTTTTTATTTTTATTTTTAATGTAGGTTGCTGCACGAGCATTGGGTGAACTTGTTCGAAAGCTCGGTGAAAGAGATGCTTCCTTTGATCATCCCAATCCTATCCCAGGTGCTAAAGGATCCTAATGCTGGCAGAAGACAAGTAAAATTTTTATCTGTAGCTGCAGTAATTTGTCCACTTTCTCTCTTAAAACTCCCCTCCCTATCAATACTTTATAGTAGACTAAACCCAACAGGCAGATACAAGGCTTCTTGTGCTTCTAACTTGCAGAGGGATCTTGATCATCAAGTTTCAATCCATTAACCATATGCATGTAAACCATGCATGCACTGAAATCACCATTTGGTCTACCCCGTCTCCTCATCTCTCAATATGATATGCAGACATTAATCAAGGAATTTTTTTCTTTTTTTTTCTTGTCAAAGTTGATAGAAAACATTATTCAAGGATTTTGGTAGCAAGAAAAATAGAAGAATTGATCAATCATAAGGAAATTACAAAGGTTACTTTTTGGTTATTTGTCATGTAATTCTCATATGGCTTGGAATTACAGGGTGTATGCATTGGTCTGAGTGAAGTGATGGCAAGTGCTGTGAAGAGTCAATTATTGATTTTTATGGATGAACTCATCCCTACATAGGTTAGTTCAGTATTTCTAGTAATTTTCTAAATCTATCGAAAGTATGATAAATTTTGATGTTAACATATGTTACAACATGCCTGAGGTGCGTGAGTCTGCAGGCCATTCAGCACTTTGTACAAGGTACATCATTTCTATCTTCTGGGTTTTGTTTTAAGTTCTTGTTTAGATATTAACTTAGGCTCTTAAATTGTCTCTTTATTCAGAGTGCTGGAATGCAAGCAATTGATGAAATTGTTCCAACATTGCTGCATGCTCTGGAGGATGATGAAATTGTTCCACCCTAAAATGCTTGTTGATTTACTAGCAATTAATGATATGGTTTCGGAAGTGTATTGTTATTGCCTCAATTCTTCCATTGGGTGGTTTATTACTAGTGTCAGTTTTCCTGTTTTCATGAAGTTGTTTTTATCCTATTATATATATATACGTGTGTGTGTCTTATGATCCTGTCAGTTATATACATTTGGTTGTTTAGTTGACTACTGGGTTAGAAAAAGAATTGATCATAGTTATTTGTGCCTCTTGTCTCATTTCTGATGATTCTCTGATATCTTATGACATTTTAGGGTCTGACAAGTGGCTCTGCTGAATTAAGAGAGCAGGCAGCACTGGGTCTTGGGGAGCTTATTGAAGTGACTAGTGAAAAAGCATTGAAGGATTTTGTCATTCCAATCACTGGGTATGGACCATATACATTTTACGAAATCTAGTTTATACTAAATGTTAATATATCTGAAAAATGTTAGTACAAGTTTTGACTTCTAGAATTAATGTACCATAAAGTACTGTGGTGGTTAACAATGTGTCATCCGTCTTTGGGAAATCTTGCTTTTGTGAATTATACTTTTGTGGCTTCTATAAATCAACTGATTATGTGTGTAGTTAGGGTTGAGTGATATGTAACATCAACACATCTTGTCATTGGCTGCTCCTAACTTTTTTGAACAACTCCGGATTTGGATCATTTTTTTTTGTTTTCTTTTTCATGAATGGGAAATTCCTTCATTTTTTTTCTTAGCAAGGATAATTTTACTGTAAAATCACATTTTTGCTAGTTTCACGCAATCAATTTATTCTTTTAGAAACACAAGAATGTGCCCCTAAAATAATGGTCTGTACAAAGAAATGGGTATTGAATATATGGCATGTCTTCAATCTTTTTGAGCTCACCTTGTAACTATTTCAGATTATGTGTATCATTTATCTGTAGGTGCTGTTAGTTTAATGGTCTTCATTAAACTGTATGCTTGTTGTAAGAGCTCATAATGACCACATAAATTTTGAATTTCCTTTTTGCTCCTTTTTTTAACGTTCCCAAGTGCTTGGGGTGCTTATTGCTTTTTGATGCCTTGATTTAATAGTTTTTAATAGTTCTCTTGTTAATAAAAAGATTATTTTCCCATTAGCTGAAGTTTCCTAGGTGTGTACCTACTATAATGATGTATTTGTTTTATAATTGCAGGCCTCTTATCCGGATCATAGGCGACCGATTTCCTTGGCAGGTGAAGAGTGCCATCTTGTCTATATTGAGCATCTTAATACGGAAGGGTGGGATGTCCTTGAGGCCTTTTCTTCCTCAACTTCAAACAACATTTATCAAGTGCTTACAAGATAGTACAAGGTTTGTTTGTACATTAAAAGCTCATTTGTCAAACTATTGTTGAATTGTTTCATAAATTATTTGTGGGTCTATTGGAAAATTTTTTCCTTTCACATATATACATCCTTTATGCATGTCTTTTTACTTTGGCTTATTTATGGTTTGTGAGTTCCTATTTCCTGCCCATGAGATCTTGAGTGAAATGCAGGACTGTTCGTACAAGTGCTGCTTTTTCTCTTGGAAAGCTTAGTGCACTCAGTACAAGAGTTGATCCTCCAGTCAGTGACCTCCTGTCCAGCTTGCAGGTTTGGTAGCCATTATGCATTTTTTCCCCTTCACTGATCTTTGTTATGATCATGACATCACTTTTATTGTGTTGCTCAGGCATCAGATGCTGGTGTTCGGGAGGCAATTCTCACAGCTTTAAAAGGTGTCCTTAAGCATGCTGGGAAAAGTGTGAGCGATCCTATTAGAGTTCGTGTTTTCAGTCAACTCAAGGATTTAATTCATCATGATGATGACCAAGTCCGAATATCTGCTGCCAGCATATTGGGTATCACTTCACCGGTGGGTTTAGGTATTCTGACTTCTGAGTATCTTGGTTTTGCAAATATATGTTTTCATTTTAACTGATAGAAATGTTGAATCTCTTGACATATTTGAAACTCTGGCTTAGACCTGATGTTTGTTTTATTTGAATAGTGAATTACCATTAACACCACCCAAGCCTGACACTACTAGGCTTGCTGTCGGGGACAGTGCCTAGGGCTCTGAAAATAAGCCACAGCAGTCTAGTGTTGTAGCTGTTCAGGTTTGGGCCTGTCAGTGTGCTGCAGTCAAGGAGTAGAAAAGATGGAAACAAGAATACTCAAAGGCAGTTGGTTTTCAATTACAAAATGATGTAAAATTGCATGATAAACATGCTAGAGGTTATTTTAAAGTTGTTAGCTCTAAAGTGACCATATCACTCCTGCCATAGTTTTCATACCAACAAGAAGTTACTAGAATTAGGATATAGTAGTGGTGCTACATGCTGGCTGATCTCTGGACTCAAGATTGTTTTTTTAAATAACCCTGTGGTAAGAAGCTGAAGCTGTATCTAGGCAGAACACCATGTTGTTCGCACCTTTCTTTGCTCTTGATGGACCTTCCTTGTTTATTGCTACCAACCTCTTCCATTAAAATTTGCAATTTCTTCTACGTTTTCTCATAGTTTCAAATGACATTGCAGTACATGGAAGAGCATCAACTGGATGATCTGCTTGAACTACTCTCAAATTTGGCATCTTCTCCTGGCTGGGTGTCCAGGCACGGCTCAGTACTCACCATCCTCTGTTGTTACATCCCAAATGTTTCCATCTATCATACACTGCCTTAAAGATGCCTTGAAAGATGAGAAGGTATTGCAGTTCTAACAGTTGTAATTTTATGCGTTTGTATTGTACCAGTTACTGAATGTGCTCTTCTGCAAATTAGTTTCCTCTTCGTGAAACTTCAACAAAGGCATTGGGAAGGCTTATTGACGCGGGACAACAAAGAAAAAGAATTAAAGCAAGAAAAGAAAGAAGCTTTAGGGAAAGAAAGAAGTTAGAGAAGAAAGAAAGAAGCTTGAGAAGAGAAAGAGAGGGGGATTGGATGGATGCAAAACTTGCAAATTTTCATTAATCATCAAAAGTCCCTTAACATTTAGAGAAGTAGGGTATTTATACTAAAACCCTAACTTGAATAAGCAATTGGCTTATGGCCCATTAAATAAAAATATCCAACATTAATTAAATCAAGCCCACAAATAAAGCCAAATTAATAAAACTCAACTGAAAGTCCATATAAATTAAAACCCAAAAACATAAGTTAAAGCCCGATTTCTCAATGGTTTGGACTATCCTCCATCGTCTATGATCGTACGCGCATGCATAAATAATGTTTCCGGTTCGGTGTCCCCATCAATTCTCCCGGGGTTGGAAGAACTCGACCCCGTCGAGTATAGGTCAAGACAGCTCCGATAATGCTCTCAATGACAAGGATCAAGCTGTTGTGATGTTCTTCTGATAATCCAAGTATAGTCTGAATCTGGTTGTCGAGTCCATATACTGGGATTTGCTGAAGTTCACTATCCCTGGTAAAAACAACTTGTGCATTCAAAGTAGCATTAATATGTTCCTTTTGTGCCAAAAATATGGATAATGAGGTAGGGGTATCAAAAGGAGCATCAGGGGTAGGCTGTATTTTATAAACACTGAGGTCTTTCATGTTCAAAGTAGAGCTAATATCAAAGTTTAATGGCAATTTAATGACATAATTATTTGATTTAATCATTTGCAACACTTTGAATGGTCTAGCATTACTTGCAATTTATGATCGGTTTCCAAAGGACACCGTTCAGGTCTAATCTGTATCATGAAATAATCTCCAACATTAAGTGCATCATGATATTTAAGTAAGTCAGCTCGAAATTTGTATTGTTCATTACTTGCTTGAATTTGTTTCATGATCTCAATATGCAAATTATGAACTCTACATTGTAATGACTCTGCTAACTTAGACATCCTATCATGAGGAGATATGGGAAGGTGTTCTATCGGCTCCTCAAGTTTGTAACTATGAACACTAAATGATTGAGGGTGTGGAATGAGACAAACATTGTTTGAAACTTGTGTAGATATGGTATGGACACAATCAAGTAAACTAGGATTATCTTCATCTTCCTCATAACGTGCATGTGGTAAGGGGTCAAGAAATTCAACATGTTGCTCTAAACTTATGATGTGCTGGACACCAAGCATGTGGGGTGAGGAATCAGATAATTCAGGAGGACTAATATCATGAGACTCTTCTAAGACCATACTTATCTCTATAGGTGATTCCACTGAAGAGTTCCTTAAAATTTCCTCCATCATTAAAGCAGACATATCAGACTCTTTCTTAACCTCATTCTCAAGCTCATTGGGACTCAGTGTGTTGGGTCCCTCTTCTTGCACATCCTCGTCATCTAGGTCACTAAAATCCTCAAGATTAGGCTCATACACTTCAACACTACAATATTCTTCTTTACCTAGATCCTTGTGTTTTTGGACGACTAAGGGTTTCGAGGTGCAATCTAAAGAGATATGACCAAAACCTAAACAATTAATACACTTAACCTTTGAACTCACGTTAGACACTTCATTGACAACTTGTTTGCCTTTATCTTTCTTGTAAGGTTGTGAGTTACTAGGATTAGGTCTGTGGGGTGGAGCAACTAACAAAGAATCACTACTTTCTGAATTGGGACCTAATAGGGATACTATAAGAGTCCTGATGATTTTTCCACTGATTCTTTGTGACCAACTTGTAGTTTTTAGTTAAGGTATAAGCTTGGTCAAGGGTAGATACACCTTGAAATACAACTTCTCTTCTAAGATCATCATTTAAGCCTCTACAAAATCTACGCAAAGTCATGGCTTCACTCTCTCTTATGGCACATCTAATCATGTAATCGTTAAATTGCCTTATGTACTCATTGATAGACTTATTTCCTTGTCTTAGATTGTTCCATTGGTCTAAGAGTTTATTCCTATAAGACTGGGGTACGTATTTCTCTTGAAGTTTTTGTTTCATTTTGATCCAGTCTGTTATAGGAGGTTTACCTCTCATCTCTAAACAATCTTCAACATCTCTCCAATAAATTTTGGCTTTATCAATGAGTTTCATCTTAGCAAATCTAACTTTCTTATTATCAGACAAATTATGCCACTCAAAGAATTGATCCATATCACGAATCCACATATCAAATATCCAAGGGTCATGACGACCATCAAAAGTGGGGGCTTCTATTTTGTTAGGACTCAAGACTCGCTCATCAAAGTCATCGTGTTTAGAGTAACCTAAATGATGGTCATATTGGTGTCGCTCAGAGTGATCTTGTCCATAATTATTATTCTTGTGATATTTATCGGTCTTTGAGTGTCTTATTCGAAAACTCTCTTGGGGCTCAATTCTTCTAAACATGTTGATCACCTAAGTTTGCAGTTCCCTTGAAATGATCATCAGGGTATCACTAAAGGTTGAGTCTACAGTAAGTGTAAACTTGAGCTTAGACACTAGATGATCGTGACACAAATGCATGCAATACTAACTTATAAATGGAATTGAGATCACAAATGGTTCTTGCATGTAAAATCACAATACAAAAATAAAGCTATTTTTTTTTTAAAAAATGTGGAGATTAATCAAGAACAAATTACACGAATAAAATTGTAAGCATGTAATACTAGATTTTTTTTTGTGTGTAAATGATTAATCAAACACGATGTCACAAATAAGAACTTATAATTATCAAATAGAACAAGATATTAGCTATCACTAATGAAAGAGGTTGATGAACATAATTAACAAATAAAAATACTGATGAGGATTTTTTTTTTTTTTTTAGGGATTTTTTTTTTTAAAAAATGTGGAGATTAATCAAGAACAAATTACACGAATAAAATTGTAAGCATGTAATACTAGATTTTTTTTTGTGTGTAAATGATTAATCAAACACGATGTCACAAATAAGAACTTATAATTATCAAATAGAACAAGATATTAGCTATCACTAATGAAAGAGGTTGATGAACATAATTAACAAATAAAAATACTGATGAGGATTTTTTTTTTTTTTTTTAGGGATTTTTTTTTTTTTTGGGAATTTGTTTTTTTTTGGCACAAAAGTAATATTAACAATAACTTTGAATACTAAGTGCAATACCAAAGAAGTAAAAATCAACAAACCAAGGAGTAGAGTAATTTACCGACCAAGATTCAAATCGTCGAATTCGATGGCGGATGGACCTCAGATGACATGGTAATTGGGGTGACATGGCTGCTCATACTGATGTGGCGGCTGATGTGGATTTAGAGGCTGACGTGGCTGCTGACACAGTTGATGCCTTGGCGTGATGACATGGCAGGTGACATGTCAATTATGTGGCCAGATGCTGTCTTTGAAAGATGACGTGGCAGGTGATGTGGCGCTGACGTGGCAGGTTAATTATTTTGTGTGAAGAGCTTATGTTTCCTTCTTCCTTGCTTTCTGTAATTCGTTGCCGCTGCTGTTGGTGACGATGGACGAAGGGGCTTCGTGATTCTGCTTGGATCTGGCGGTGCGAGGGAAACGGAGGTGGTATCTGTGGTGTAGCTGCTGGACGGGGCCTGTTGATCCGTTGTCACTGATGAACGGTGGCGTTGCGGCTGGTGCTGCTACTGGGGGGGTGATGGCGCTGCCTTTGCTGCCGGTGCTGCTACTGGGGGGTGGCTGATGGCGCTGCCTTTGATGCTATTTTAAACCCAAATCGTTGCTGTCTGTGATGGGTGTTGTAGGTGGTTGTTGCTGGTGGTTTTGTGTTGTTGACGCCGGAGATCCATTGATGGCAGATCTGTTGCTGCGTGGATCTTAGTGGTTGTTGAGAGAAGGCGTGGCTGGTGCTGCTGTAAACCACAAATCGACGTTGGCTGTGATGGGTTTTGTGCGCCGGCTGGTTTGAGTTGATCTGCTGCTGTGAGAGGGGGTTGCTGAAGGTGAATTGATTTGGCTGTTGTGAGAACTGTGGAGGCGCCGCTGAAGATGATTTGGTGCGATCTGTTAGAGGCGTGGAGAGTGGCCTTCTGTGGGAGAATCTGCCGGCGTGGGTCTTGGTTTGACCGGCGTTGAGGCAGAGTTTCCGATCGGCGTTGATGCACACAGGTTCGGTGAACAGTGAACAGTGGGTTTCTGAACAGGGAGCCTCTTTCGGCGGCTGCGTAGAGGATGAACAGTACCAAATGAACAGTAGATTGGAACAATACCGATGAACAGTATCGGCGTCCACAATTTTTTTTTTTTTTTTTCAGATTAATCTAGGATTAAACATAACACATAGATCGTTTAATTGTAAGAACAATTAAAAACCAGGCTCTGATACCAAATTTGACGCGGGACAACAAAGAAAAAGAATTAAAGCAAGAAAAGAAAGAAGCTTTAGGGAAAGAAAGAAGTTAGAGAAGAAAGAAAGAAGCTTGAGAAGAGAAAGAGAGGGGGATTGGATGGATGCAAAACTTGCAAATTTTCATTAATCATCAAAAGTCCCTTAACATTTAGAGAAGTAGGGTATTTATACTAAAACCCTAACTTGAATAAGCAATTGGGCTTATGGCCCATTAAATAAAATATCCAACATTAATTAAATCAAGCCCAACAAATAAAGCCAAATTAATAAAACTCAACTGAAAGTCCATATAAATTAAACCCAAAAACATAAGTTAAAGCCCGATTTCTCAATGGTTTGGACTATCCTCCATCGTCTATGATCGTACGCGTGCATAAATAATGTTTCCGGTTCGGTGTCCCCATCACTTATACTTCATCAAATTCAGAGCAATTCTTCTGAAGCCACTGCATATGTTGATATCATTTCGACAATCATGTCTGCTTTGCAAGATGACTCCAGTGAAGTCAGAAGGAGAGGTTTATCTGCTTTAAAAGCTGTTGCAAAAATATGCCCTCATGTGTCTCTACTCTAATAAGGAATCCATGAACATTTAATTTCAGGAACTTTAATGAGGCGTTTATTTTTCAGGCAAGTCCTCCATCAATTACGGTCCATGTTTCCATTATTGGCCCAGCATTTGCTGAATGTTTGAAGGACAGTAGTACTCCGGTGAGGCTAGCTGCGGAAAGATGTGTTGTGCATGCATTCCAGATGACAAAAGGTATTTCCTTCATATATTGATTCAATATCAGTTTTCTGTTGATTATGTGTCTTTTAATTGTCAAGTGAGATTAAAATTGATCCTTCCATCTTTCATCTTTCAATGACTGGTTTTTGGTTTTCTAATTCTTTTGCATTGTTTAATGTGAATCGGGAAAACTAAGAGGTTTCCTTAATGCTTTGGAATTATTTTTTCAGGTAAAGACCATGTCTCAAAAATTTATTACAGGCTTGGATGCTAGGCGACTTTCAAAGTTCGCTGAATATAGGTAATCTAGTTGAACATTCAGTTTTGTTCTGGGATTTAGCTCCTTTTGAACTTCATGTTTGTGCTGGCTATAGTTTAGAGGGATAACAAAAACTTCAATTTCTTCTGCTTTGTCATACCTTGCTATAAAACATCATATCCTGTCCACTGGTATATTTATGAATATCAATCACACACTTCTGCTCTTTACTTGTAAATATTGCTTGCATGTATGTATGACACAGAATTATGCATTTCACGTTTGTATCCATGAAATGACATTCTTATATGATGTATCTGATTGAATATAGCTCTATAAGAAAAAAAAAAACAGATTTTGTTCTGCACATAAAGAGAATAAATACTGATGAAGAAATTATAATGACAAAGTATGGGACCTGGAATAAAATGATTGGGTAGCAGCCAAACCCAAATGCTCAATGGGGAGTATCCGCCATTGGACTTTGATGGACATTATCCTTTAAATCTCAACTTTGCAAATAATACCTGCATATATGTTTAAAAATTATGGATACAAATTCAATTAGGAAGGACTTGGTGATGTTTATAGCATATGTTAGTACAACTAATGCACTGATACCTCACATATCATAATTCACAATTCAGATTCTCTGGCATTCTATGTGAACCATGCTATGATACATGTTCTTGGAACATTTTTTGTTTCTGTTGCAGGGATGTAGTAATACTTGCATTTGATGATTTATATATCCAATGTGTTGTGTCTGTTGGTTATTTATACATCTAGTTATTTTCTGAATGTATATTTCTAGAGGTTGTGGAGTTGCAGCGATGAGAGCGAAGACAATGAAGAAGAATCAACAAGTGGCTAATAGCTGATTGCATATCCCTATTATTTTTGTGTTCTTCAAGAGAGGTACGCAAAAACCTTGAGTAAAGACAGTGAGGAAGTTTTGTAAAATGCTATGTGTGGCGACTCTTGGTCATAGGAGTACATAGTCATATTTAATCATAGGAAGATGATAAATGGCTTAAGTTTTGGACGTGGATTATATGTACATATGGCGGTGGATTTTAACCCTTGTAATTGCTTAGGAATAGAGAAAGCTGCTCGACACAATCCCTTTTTTGTTGTAATTTATGTCCTAATTGTCCTCAAATTCTGTAATTACTACAAGCAGTAAGGGCATATTATTAAGGATTGTACTATTCATGTTGTTGTTACTGGTGACTTACAACCAGCTATGCCTATATAGGTGGTCATAATATTTTCTTTCATGATTTAATTTTCAGAGAGAGTTTTTAGAAACCAAGGAGGCTGTTGAGCGGCAACGGAAATCATTGAAGAAACGACAATCTGGTAAAACATATTTCTACTCTCTGTGCATGTTTTTGGCATGTTTCAAACTATGGTTAAGGCATTTATATACCAAGAAAGGATCTTTGGTGATCTTTAGTCACAAGGAATTAGTGTTGTCTATACTCTAAATTATTGGCGTATGTCTCTAGCTATGAGAAACCATCTGAAGCTTTTGTGGCATTCCAATTTACTGCCATATTTATTATCTGCTTTCTGACAAGCCTCTTGCTTATACATGCCTATATGCTGATGGTTGTATGGTAATATATTGCCCCAAACGTTTATGTATATTTGTAGCTAATTTAGGTGGGTGACTTTTTGGAAGAAAATAGTTTATTATCGTTTATTATTGCCACCTGTTGCACTAGAGGTGATAGATTGATGTTGAACTGATGTGTCCTGGCTTCAAACCCTAGAAAAATAATTTTCAGATTTTAAATCACTGATATGTCTTTTAAACCTTCTTGGGAAAGGAGGATTTAGTGAGGTTTGCAAAGTCAGAAGTTCGGCAAGTAGTTTCTTTTGTTAATAGAAATATTAACCTTTGCATGTTTGATGAAAATTCATATTTACCATGACAAGAGTATAGATCATTATGTTGCCAATATTGGCAATTGTAAAGGCACATCCTTTTACAATGATTTGAAATGAGAAATTTCTGGCATGCTTATGATTTGGTGGGGCATAGGTATGTTGCATGTAAGCTACATGGTCTGAATGTTTAATGGAGTGATAAGAAGCAAAGTTATATATAGCACGCACTACATACAATATTCATAAGACCTTGGTGCATAATCACATTATTCGGCTTTGGGACATTTTTGAAAATGACCAGAATACATTATGCACTATTTTAGAGTACTATAGTGGTATGACATTAAACTCCTTGACAACTATCAGCGACATCCAAACATTTGGATTATGGAAACCTCTATCACTCGAGTTGTTTTTCTTTTCATGTACCCTTTTTCTACTCAGGTAAAGATCTTGATGCATAGGTACTCCTGTATTACCTGAAAGAGTAGCTAGGATCATTATTGTCCAGATATTTCAATGACAAAAGATTATTCATTATGATTTGAATCCTGGGAATGTTCTTTTTGATGAATTTGGTATCGCAAAAGTTACTGATTTTGATCTTAGCAAGATAGTGAAGGAAGATGTTGGATCCCAGGGAATGGAACTTACATCTCAGGGAGCTGGAACTTACTGGCAAGTAACTCTGAAATTTGTCATCTGTGATTTTGGATGTTGTAAATGTTTGATCTTTTGCTTCAAGAAATAAATGCACTTCCAGTAATTTCCTAGACAATTATTTCCTACTCTCTTGATAAATCTTCTCCAGTTTAGCTACATGGGCAAAATTCTGATTTTGTTTTCTTCTTTTGTAATTTTAGGTATTTGCCACCAGCATGCTTTGAGCTCAACAAGACTCCTTTAATATCATTGAAGGTATATTCTCTCCATCAAGGACATTTAGTCATAGCCAAGAGAATAAAATGCATTTACTGAAATGAGAATGTCCCTATTTTTTGGGATTCATGGTCCTCTAACTCCTTGCTCACCTGTTGTTCAGTGATTGAGTCTATTTAGACCTCCATGAGAATTCCAAAGAGTTTTTTTATCACCGTATATAATTGATTGCTTAAGCTTCATCTATTTAACCTTCTTTAAAATGCCTTTTCTTGGGATGCAGGTTGGTGTCTGGTCAGCTGGAGTTCTGTTTTACCAAATGATCTTTGGCAGACGCCCTTTTGGGCATGATCTAACTCAAGAACGAATACTACGTGATGACAATTATAAAAGCTTGCAGGGTTGAATTCCCTACAAAGCCTACTATCTCAAATGAGGCGAAGGTGAGTTTGATTTGAGTTTGGCAGTTTTCACAGCATATTTTCTTTGGTCTTATTCTCACAGCAACAGTGGATGATGATTTTTGTTTATGCATCTAATGGATTACATGATTTGATTCGTCAATGTTTGACCCATATAACCAAGCAGAGAGACCAAATGTTTTGACCATTGCTTAAGATCCATATCTTACATACAAAGTAAAGAGTGTACAAAGTCATCAGAAACTACTAGAGAAATGTAACTGGATCAGAAACTACTTCCCATAAAATGTATAATTCCTGCATCTTCTGTAAGAAATTGTCCATCATGTAATCTAGCGTACCGAGATTCATGCCGAGAAAGCATGGTAGTTCCATAAATCTGTCATTTATTAAAAGTATGGTCATTTAATATGTATATCATCACTTTGTCATCATACATGTGTTTGTGTGTAATCCTTTTGAAATCATGAAATTCTAGAAATGTTAACACTGTGTGCACCTTATGGGAGTTAAAAGTGGATCAAGACGGGGATGAGGGATGCATTTCTTTGTTGTTGTTCCTTGTTTTGAGGAACTGATTGGATCTTGGTTAATTTATTATTATTATTTTTTGCTTTCTTTGTTTCATCAATTTATTTGACTTTTGCTTAATCCATTTAAAATGAGCTACCCTGTCCTTTTTCTTACAAGTGTCTTCTACAATTGGAGATAACGGACCTGACAAGAATATTTTTTTTTTTCCATTGTGAGTGATCATGTCCTTGATTTGTTTTTGTTGGTGTCCTTTTCAACAAACGTTTATTGGAGTTAATTGATATCAAAATTTTGTTATGGGCTTACAATATATTTTTTTAGTAGCCATTCGTTTTGTATTAAGTGATCTCTTCCACAACCTATACAATTATGACAGGCATCAACTACTCATGTATGTTTCATCATACACTCTCATTTCCAATCTATGAGATTAAGGTATTTTCTCAATGTCACCCTTTTAAGTTTGTATTCTAATAATTGTTGTTATTTAACAGGGATGTGCAGGACATCAAGTTTTATCTGCTTTCATTGAGATTGTGTTGATAATTGTGACAATGGCATCCAAGTAATACTTCATAACCTACTTTTCTTTTCCGAGGTATGGAGTGTAAATAATGGTCTAGATTTTATTATGAAAGGAGAACGATCCTGATTTTTATGTTAATTTTTTTCTTCTTCTAACATATAATGTTATCTTTATCGTTACAAATCTTCTCCCACAATGCTTAATAATTTATTTTGAATTAGTTGTTCTGCCGTGAGGCATAATTTTCTTTAACTAGTTTAGAAAGTCAGACTGTGGCATAATTTTCTTTGAGAAGTGCTCTGTATAATTTTTTTTCTCTATTTTCTTCATCCCTCCCGACCCTCAAAAGATGAAAGGAAACCTGATTACTCTTTTCTTATTCGAAAGTGCTTAGTCTACATGTTGTTCTTTGTGAATATTTTGATCACATAGATCAACCAATTTCGTTAATTTTTTATTAGGATGTTTTATAATATACATTTCATTACTGTTTTGGTTGTCCATCCAGAAAAGATTTGTTTTTGTGCTTCCATGTTGGTTTGTTGTCGTTTATGAAACCTAATGTTCAGGAATATTTTTATTTTCTTTGTTGTGCTGGTGTGGATCTGTAGTCGGCGTGGTTGGTTTTATCAGTTATATTCTGTCATCTTTTTATTGCTCACCACATCTCTTACAATCTACAATGCACTTCTCTGTGTTAATCTGTTACAGATTTGGTGCCTCATTTGGCACGATCATATACCAAACCTGCCTCATCCTTCTGATTTTTGATTGGATTATCTTAGAAATAATTGCTTGTTTTTCCATTTATTAGGTGATCGTTGTTTTTCCTTAAAATTCATTTTTTAAGAATCTTTTTAGAAGTGCTTAATTGGTTGAATGGGCTTTTGGTTTGTAAAGGTGTAATATTTTACAATCTTTCATTCCTGTATATTTATGGCTACAACAACTCTCTTAAATGGTAATTGATTCTTTTGTACCCTAATGGTCACGATCATGATGGAAAAGACCTTGAAGAACTCATGTTTTATGCGGCAAAATATCACATCCAGGTTAGTCATCTGAAAGCTGCACCTTATTTGATGATGGTGTTGGAAAGATTAGCTTTTAAATTCTGATGATGGTCTTAGAACACGGTGTATCCATGATTTCAGCAATGTTGTTAGAAGCATGGAAAATTTCCCCGTGAATTTACATTTAAAACAAGCTATTTTTTCCTAGGATTAAAAATGCTATGGGATCTATGGTTGCTCTCTAGATAAAAGGTTAAGCCCAAAGATTCAATTAAGTGCTTTTTTTGCTTGGCATTAAAAATATGCTATTGATAAATACAAAAATTAAAATGTTCTTATGATATATTGCTAGATTAGAAATAGAAACAAACATAAAATAGAGAGAACGTATATGGAATTTTCTACCAATTTTCTACCCTCATATTAGTTGATAACTATGAGAAATAAAAATGTTTTTAAATTTTTAGTCACTGAACATCCCATTTCATTCAAGCAATAGATTTGCTGGGCAGATGAGGTCCAAGAAGCCGCGTTGATCTTGTGTAGATTTATTAGAAGTAGATCTAAATTTATACCCTTGTACTTGTTGATAAATACGGGAAGGAAAAATGGTTTTACATTGTTGATCACTGAATCTCCCATTTCATTCAAGCATTAGATTCATTGGGTTAAAGAGGTCCTGAATGCTGCTTTGGGCTTGTGTAGATTTATCTTTCTGTCACTCTTAGTAGTAATCATGTTGTTAACTCACCTTTTGATAAGTTTCAAGTCATTCAATGATCCTAAGTTATGATTCTGTCATGATATGATCTTTAACTAATTGATTTCATGTTGTCTAGACTGTGGATGGCTGCAAATTTAAGGGGTTATGTACGGACCAATAATGATGGGAAAATATATATATTAATCTTGTTGTGCAGCATAGCTCTATTTTGGTGCCAAACATTTATGTTGTACTCATAGTCTTACACTATCAACCACATTCTTAATATGAATAATTAAGTTATCCCCAGTTTCTACAAATGTTGAAAGTGCATAGAATATTTAATCCACACAGTGAGATGCAACTCCTCTCAAGAATACAATAAATCAGTCATACCATACATTCATGTTAAATATTTCTAATACGTCTTTTTGGGTACTTTGTTACCTTTAAATACTTGGAGTTTGATTGACCTTAAAATTTTTCTTATGAAGCTTTTCTTAGGTAAAATGGCTGGAAGCTTTAACTTACTGTAAGATATCTATTGCATAAGCTTTTCTCTTAGCATAGATAGTAAGGACCTTAGCATTCATGATTATGTTTATTATGACTTTCATGTAACTTTTCATTTTTTTTCCTAAGATGATGAAACAAGAACATGTATGAAACACAACTCAAGACACTATTTGTGTGGCTATATTGCTCTTGCTAAATAAATGTATTACTTGTGCTCCCTAACAAGCAAAATTTCCCATCACTGGCCAGACATGTTAATAATTGTTTCTTAAAACTGATTTTTAATTTATTAGAAACCACTTGTTAGGAGAAAATATTACGATCAAAATCCTTATTTGATGATTGAATTCTGCTCAGGCTCTACTTGTTGGTCTGGGACCTTAATAGGGCCTTTTCTTTGTTAGTTCTGTCTTTCTCATGAGTTGCATGCAAGGTGTTCATTTAAGGTTTTGAGAGGTGTTTGGTTAATTTTTTTTTCAAAGATGTTTGTCAGATTTTATGTTTTTTTTTTCTCTGATGATTTAATTGTTTTGTTGGGTTTAAAGTGCGCTTTGAAAAAAACCATTTTTGTAGAATGATTTTTGAGAAAATGATTAATGGGACGGGCTTTGATGATTTTTGTATTTGTGTTTGTATATTTTATTTTTAATAGCTTTCATAATTGGTTTGGACATGTTTTTGTTACCTCTAGCTTGGTGTTTTAGTTGAAACAGATCATTTTTGCTCTTTTTTTGGTTGTTGTGCATTTCACTATGATTTTTTTTTGTTGCTTGTTGGGTTTTTTCGCTGCTTAGAGTTAACAAATATAATTGCTTTCTTGATTGTGCTTGCTGCAGATTTTGTTGTTTTTTGTACTTTGATATTGCCTTATTTATCTTTGTTGTGTAATGAATGTTTTTTCTATTGGTGCTTGGTTGGTTCAAGCCTACTCGTTTTGTTAGTTCCTGCTTCTTCTATTTTCTTTATTCTTTTTTAATTTTTCAGTTCCTCGATTGTGTTTATGTTCTTATTGTATTATTTCTGGCTTATTTTTTTTCTCCCCTTTACGTTTGATTAGTTTTAGTCTTTCTATGTTAATTTTGTCCTGATTGGCTCTTCAACTTGTTATTGTTGTTGTTCTTGGGGGTTGAGGGATAGTTGAGTTGGGTTTTCTTTCGAGGTTGTTTGCAGCATGTATGATTTTATTTTCTGTGGTAACTAAGGAATGAAATAAAGCAAATAATTACAATTGTTCTGTACTTGGATGAGAGGTTGAAGAGAAAGAAGAGGTGAGAAAATATCATCAGCTTAACAAGCAGCAAAAATGTCTAGAATATACTATTTATGATACGGAACTCCATGATGCTCGACAAAAATTATTGGAGGTCAGTACCTTGTAGATGCTTGGACATGCATAAAGGTTTATTCATTTAGTGCTTTTATGACACATAGAATGTTGCCCAAAATTACTAGTTGAAGTATACAAGGAGAGGCATGCTAGCAGCTGACAAAGAGAAAAATAAATATAACCAAAATGGTCAGTCATTATAGATGTATGAAGTCTCTTGTTTCTTCCACTGGTTGTTGTACCTTTCCTTTATTTGTGTGCTTATTACAAAACATTATGTACATTAGGACACCTATATTTGCATCACATTCAAGTGCTAACACCTTTATCCTAAAGTAGAACAACTACATCAAACCAAGTTGCCACACTTTTGAGTAGCTTTGCAAGAATACTTGTCATTCGTATCATTCTAGCACCGTTTACCTTTACTAATCCCATTCAACTCTTTTGCTTCTATTCCTCAGAGCTCTTTTTGTTACATCACTTTTAGTCACGCTATTGTAATCGGATATCAACCGTGATTATCGATCTGAATGTTTTGTGCTCTAGCCTTTTCAACTGTTAAGACATCTTAATTAGAAGCTTCTCCATATGATTGCACATTTTGAATTAAAACACTGTTGATTTTTCTTTTCTCATTTTTACTAGGTTCTTTTTCTGCTCAGCTTATTGGATTAGTTCAAGTAACCCTCACTTTTAGTCACATTTTGAATTATAACAACCATTTTGCAGGTAATTTACCTAGTCTATTCTATTATGTTAAATATTTTCTCTCTTAGAGTTGGGTTCCCAATCTGCTAGACGATATGGTATCACTAGCAGTCTCTTGACCTTCTACCATGGTCACACTATCGTTTGAATGATGTACTTCATTTCAATATGTCCTTAGAGCAACTTATTTCAAGTGGTGGTTGGGGATAATAACATATCAACTCAGATAATTAGGCACCTTAATGCTTTGAAATGAGGACAAGCCACTTTTATCCCGCTTAACAGGTAAGGATAAAGTATCCGTGTGTAACTTATCCACATGGTTCATATGTGGTACCTTTATTAAAAATGTTGAAGTTTTCTCCTAATTTTCTCCTAGTATTTGCATAGGATAGTCCTCCACCATGCTTGTTCTAATTGAAATAGTATTAATCCAATAGAAACATTGATTCAAGTTTTGCTGTTCTGAATTTATATGCAAGTCTCCTCGTTTAACTTATTCATCAACGTGGTTCTGATGTTGTCCCTTTATTAAAGAAGTTGAAGTTTCTCCCAATTTTTTCCCTAGATTAGCGCAGGTTAGTTCTCCACTGTGCTTGTTCTAATTGAAATAGTAATTATCCAGCAAAAACATTGGTTCGAGTTTTGTTGTTAATAATTTGTATGTTGGTCTACACATAAATGAAAACTAAGTAATTACTTGTGCTATTTTGTTAGAGAAGGTTATTTCTCTACATGTTTTGTTAATTGATTGCTGATGTTTTCATTAGCTTGGTGTGCAAATTTAGGTTGAAAGTTTTTGGTGTGAGAAGCTCTGTAGTAGTTATTGCTTTTGGAATCCAAGGATGGATAGTTGTGAGAAAACGTTTTAATTTGATAATTGTGGTTGATTGGTACCAATAATAAAAGTAAGCTATAAAGTATCTGCAAATATGCTATTAGGAAATTATATGATTTCAAAAGTAAAACACTTTTTCCTTAATATGATATTTGTGAGTAACTTAAATTATTTGACTGACATGTTCTTGAATACTGGTGGAGCATTGTTTATGCGCAAGGGCTTGTCTATAAATACTTTTTGAAAATTTGCATGAGCTAAATTGTTAATGATGTTGATATGACTCGTGCAATGGCCTGCATGCTTATGTAGCTGCATATTCTTCTTATTCTCCTAAGTTTTTACCTAAACTGTGATCTGTCCAGATTTGGATGTATCCACAAATTGATAGTTTGGACTGCATTACTATGGATGGTTATGATAAAAATCTTATATTTTATGATGATCCTAGTACATGTAAACAAGAAGGTACTAGATCAACATGTAAATCTCACTGAGAAACAGGAGGAATTCCAGATAAGGCAAGCTGAACTTGAGACAAGTAATGAGGTACTATGCTACTGGATTTTAATGTTTAAATGTCTTCTGTTGTACTTATTGTTTTTAACGTGAGATTATGATTTATGTATCTTTACTTCAACGACAAACATAAGCCATAAAAAAACAGTCTGAGCTTGAGCTTGATGTGAAAGACCTGCTATAGTGAATTTCAGGACATATCCAAGCCAAGGTATCAAACTCTAGCAAAGAGAAAAAAGCTAATTATTTTTTGGGGATAAAAAATGCTAAATGCTTTTATTTAACATGTACTTTGCTTTCAGGATAATGTTATAATTTAACGTGTGCTATGCTAAAACGTAAGGTATCTCCTCAACTAAAATTTTCCACATATTACTACTACCTAAGCTATAATTTCAGCTGAAAGTGCCTCACATTAGGTTTTTGTTCTCTACTATCAATAAACTAATCGATACAGCTAACATGGTAGATAATAATAAAACACAATCTAGTAGATGGAAAATTTGCAAATAAGTAATTAAAACATCATTATTTAAGAATTATTTGGGTATTTTGTTACTTAAATTAATATGTTAGGGATTTTATACCTGCTTTGATTTGACCTAGTGTAGGATTTAGGGAACCTGTATAGGCATGCATATTTTCGAGTCTTAATGCTAGATGCTTGTCTAGTGAAATTTGATTTTTTTGCAATTTTACAGGTTTCCTTACTCTTGTGGATATCAACTCTTCTACTTTCGTTGTAGATTCAAGGAAGCTTCTTGTGGATTTCTAGGTTTTTTTTTCCTTCACTCATTGTTGGGTGATTTTTCATTTTAGTCCAAGGAACCAGAACCATCATGTTATGACAAATAATTGATTTTTCTTTTCCATGTTAACTGGACACTTTGATGATGAGTTTTTTTACCTTTTTCAGATGTTGTACTGGCTATAAATGTTCGGGATTTATTCAAGGTGTATAGCAGTAACTAGTAGATGCCTGCCATTAAACTAAAAACAAGACCCCTTTGAGAATTTCTAGTTTTATGATGAACTGTCTTCATGTTTTATGTGTACATGTATGGATTAATTGAAGGCCATGTTTGTTTCCTGGAAAGTACTTTTTGGGAAACCATTTTCCAAACTTTCCTATGTTTGTTTGTCATTAGAAAAGTTGGTTAACGGAAAACACTTTCCGGTCAATTTCAGTCCAAGAAATTGAGTGGAGTCTAATAGGAGTGTGTGGGTTGCGTGACCACATCACATGAGGTTTGCATCAAATAGTTTGGTGTCTTGAGACAGGTTTTTAATCTGTCACACTCCTATTAGACCTATTTTGGCTTTCTAAGATCAGATCTCAATCTTAATTACGTAATCACGAGGTTTGCATCACAAAGTTTAGAACTCAACCACATTGCTTGTATACCCTTTTGCCAGTACCTAAGGAGCCATGGGTAGACATTTTAATTGTAAAAACCAAAAAAAAAAAAAGAAAGAAGTGGAACCGAAAACTCCACCATTGTTGCTGATTTCGGAATCGGCAACGACGCAGTGTTTTTGTTTTTTTAAACATTACATCATATCGACTTATTCATAAATTCTCATTCTTGTTCTAATCCCGTATCATAACGAGTTCATACAAGAGTGTCGAACAACAAGTTACACAACTAGTACTTTTGTTATCCTGACCGCATGTGATTCTTACAACATGACATCCTCATTAGATGAATACCTCATATGAGTATTCATACACTTCATATCAACTTGTTCGTACATTCTCATCCGTATTCCATTTCAATATTTAATTATTAGTTTTTACAAAAAGGATCGAACGACTAATTGAGTGATTTACATGTTCGTTCATGCAGAACTCATATCACCCATAATATGCGAGTATATAATTCTTTTCGAAATGTGTGAGCCATGAAATGAATTTCCTTACGCACCATATTGGTATGATGTCCCTGTTACAACACAAGGTAATTTTAAGCATTATAGGCCATTTAAGAAACATAACAAAACTAGATTAAAGTCACATTTCATTCATGGACCAAAAAACATAATTCTTTAATTTCCCTTTACTTATGTAAATACCACCGTTAATAATCTATCAATTAACGAGGCTAATCGCAGTACTCAAACCCGATCGTTCATCTCGAGTGTCGTTAGCCGAATTAATGTTTTTCTCTGTTTAAAGCATAACCATTATAGTCTTTTCATATACTTTGTATATACGAAACGTAGTATACATGACCACATCAGTTCTTCTTAAAACTAACTCATACACTCAAATCCGACAATCCTATTGGGAGGCGATTAGCCGAAGCCAATCATTTATTCATCCTGTCATCCACTAGGGTGCCATTAGCCGTAGCTACTCATATTTCTTTTCTTTTTTCCATCTCGGTCATCCACTTAGGATGCGATTAGCTGAAGTTAGTCATTTTTTCATCCTGATTATCCATTTAGAATGTTATTAGCCGAAGCTAGTCATTTATTCATCCTGATTATCCATTTAGGATGTCATTAGTCGTAATTAATCATTTGTTCATCTCGGTTATCCACTTAGAATGTTATTAGCCAAAGCTAGTAATTTATGCATCCTGATTATCTATTTAGGATGCCATTTACCGAAGCTAATCATTTATTTATTTTGGTAATTCAGCTATGGTGCCATTACCATAGATAATCATTTATTAATCTCGATTATCCATTTAGGATACTACACGACCAAAAGATTGATGTCTTCTCCCAAGTGTAGGAGTGTCGAAGTAATAAATAACCCGGCAAGACCGGGGTCGAACCACAGAGAGGTTAATTGTATAAATTATAAATAACATGACAACAACAACAACAACAACAACAATAATAGTAACAGTAATAATAATAATAATAATAATAATAATAATAATAATAATAATAATAATACTCAGTACGTGGCGTTGTTATACCTGAGAATGATCTAACCTATATACTGAGTTTATGAAAAGATCAAAGAGATATATTATATAATATAAACAGAATGTAAATAATAATAATAATAATAATAATAATAATAATAATAATAATAAAAGAAGATGAAGAAATTAATGAGAACTTTGAGATGGAAGATTAATGTAAGGATTAAACAATGATAAAACAAATGTCAAGGTTAGAGGATCCACCAATGGTATTTCAAACAAGTATAGTATAAACTCTTATTATTCAACTGGAAACCACACACAAAGGAGGTTCCAATCAGATGATTTCTCATTAATAGCTCATTATAAATTATTAACATGATCATATTAATTATCTTAATTACATAACACCAAACTTTTAAATATTGTCAGGAATTCATGATGTTAACTGATGTTAACAACAAATCAAGTTCCTTTCATAGCCCAGGTGTAGGTAATACCATACCGTTGGGCTATGAGAGTGCCAAGCATTTGCTGTACCAAGTGTTATATAACACAAATCTAGATTAACCATTTAACAAGCAAGGTATTAAGAATTAGTAAGATAAAGATAAGACATGTTAATATTAAACATTAAGATCCATGTTGAGTTTACACTATATTTATTCTTACACCATTAGTGTAACCTTTTCACCTTGACATAATAAACTTAGCTAAACATAATGAAGAAGAGAAACGTAAATAAACAAAACAAAAACATAAATAAGATACAAGTTAACTAAGGAAAGGAAAGGAAATGAAAAGCATAAACAAGATATTAATGAAAGCAAAACTTAAGAATTACAAAAAAATATAAAGAGAGAAATAAAGAGCATGAGCTTGATCTGAACAACCAAGCCACCAAATACATGGCAAATGCCTCCTTTTATATGCCAAAATTCAGAATTATTGATTTGATGACTAATTGTTGAGTGGGTGACCAACTTTTGACTTGGTGAAAATCCTTATCTTCTTGTCTGAATAAAACAAAAATGCTACCATCCGAACTAGGTCCACTGGAAAACATGAAAGTTGTAGGAAATTGACTCAGCTTTCCGAAAAAACAAATGGAGGTCATTTGGACTTCTAGAACTCCAGATATGGGCCAACCACTGAATAGTGTTCGGGCTGTAGGACAAATTCGGACTTCTCTGTTGTTGCTATAATTTGGACTTACAAACGGCCTTCTTAGATCTTGATGAAAACATGAAAGTTGTAGGCCTATGTCTTACCAAATCTGTGTAAAAATTTGAGATCATTTAGACATCTAGAACTCGAGATATGACCCAATTACCGAACAGTGTTCCAGTTTGGAGTGCACCAACATCTCTTTTCTAAGTTTGGCCCTCTCTTTGTCCTTTCAATTTCCATACTTGAACTCATCAATCAATCATTTGATTTATATGATAGGCCTGCATTTAAGATAAACATTTACCATATATTAATGCATTTTATAGTATTAGACTTGTTATTATAAAACATGCTTTAGTTAAGGAGTTATTGATACTTTAAGTGCAAAATGATGATATAAAACCTTGATAAATATGCACTTTTAAGTACTAATCAGATACCATTTACCGAAGCTAATCATTTATTCGTTATGGTAATTCATCTATGGTGTGATTACCATAGCTAATCATTTATTAATCTCGATTATCCATTTAGGATGCCATTAGTTGGAGCTAATCTTTGTTCATCCCAGTCATCTGCTTTGGATGCCATTAGCCAGAGCTAATCAATCATTTACCCCGGTCATCCATTCAGATGCCATTAGCCGAAGCTAATCAATCGTTTGTTCCATTCATCCATTCGGATGCCATTAGCCGAAGCTAATCAATCATTTGTGCCAGTCATCCATTCAGAGGCTAATCCATTCGGATGCCATTAGCTGAAGCTAATCAATCGTTTGTTTCAGTCATCCATTCGGATGCCATTAGCCGAAGCTAATCAATCGTTTGTTCCGGTCATCCATTCGGATGCCATTAGCCGAAGCTAATCATTGTTTCATCAAACAATTCATGACAATTTGACATTCCTTGCAACATCATAGCAGACCCTTAGGGATACTCGTACCACCATTTCCTAGTAGTTTATCATTCTGTAACACGATGATAGATCCTTTGTAATGTAGAACCAAACATCCCACAACAGTCTAGTATTCAGTATAACACAACAGTACCCTGCGTATCACTCGTCCAACCATTCATGACAATTAATGTTCAATGCAACACAACAATAATTCCCCCATAATACTTTCACCACCATTTGTGGTAATTAACCATCAATACAATACAACGATAGGTCTTTCATAACACTCATACAATCCTTCATCATCATTACATTCAATATAATAAAATAATAGATCCTTGGTAACATATTCATCACAATTACATTCAATATAATAAAATAGTAGATCCTTCATAATACTTATACAATCATTCATCACCATTACATTCAATAAGCATACAGAAGTAGATCCTTTGTATGACACATACTACCATTCATTAGTAGCCCAAATTCATAACAGCCCCAACATCATATTCAGTTTAGTATTCATCACAACTCAATAAGATGTTCACCTCAAATGGTTCATTTTAGAACTCTAACATTTTCACCATTGTTTCAACATTCATCAAGAACTTGTTCGACATTTCATAGTCGTTTCGACAATCATTAAGAATTTAATCCAACTCTTCTTCATCGTTTCCTCTTACAACAAGGATTTAAATAAAATATCATCACAAGTTAATCATTTCAAAACATAAACATCAAAATGGGAAAAAGGTGGAAACCACCTACCTGCTCCACTTGTGGTCTGTCCTTGTCCTGGCAATGGTCCGATCCTGGCCACAACACCTAAGACACCAATGACCACAATCAATTCATTTGTATCTTCAATTCACATTCATCACCACACTTATTTCAAGAGTTCATATGTTCACATTCAAGTGTTCCACATTTTACACCATCATACCATGAAATTGTTACTAGAATTTAAGTCATTTCTGCCTAGAAGGCCTATTGTAGAAATCAGCAGGAAAACTGGTTCACCACAGGCTGCCCAATTCGACAGCAAAAACTGGTTCACTGCGGGCTGCCAATTCTGCAACGGAAAAAAACTGATTCGCTGCAGCCAACAAGTTTTGCAGCAGCGAATGCTACTTTGCTGCAGACAACTCGACTTCGACAGCGAATCACAAATTCGCTGCAGAACTCACATTTCAACAGTGAAAGCTAATTCGCTATAGACAACTCGACTTCGGCAGCGAATCACAAATTCGCTGCAGAACACACATTTCGACAACGAATGCTACTTTACTGCAGACAACTCAACTTCAGCAGCAAATTACAAATTCGTTGCAGAACACACATTTTGGCAGTGAATGCTAGTTCGCTGCAGGAAACTTAGTTTCATTAGCGAATCGCAAATTCGCAGCAACCAACTCAACTTCGGCAGCGAATCACAAATTCACTACAGAACACAGATTTCGCATCTCCGTTTCGGTAGCGAATCACAATTTCGCTGCAGGACACACAATTCAGTAGCGAATGCTAGTTCATTGCAGGAAACTCAGTTTCGGCTGCGAATCGCAAATTCGCAGCAGCCAACTCAACTTTGGCAGCGAATCACAAATTCACTGCAGAACACACATTTTGGCAGCGAATGCTAATTCGCTGTAGACATCTCCGTTTCGACAGCGAATCACAATTTCGCTGCAGCCAACTCAACTTCGGCAACGAATCATGAATTCACTGTAGAGCACACTTTTTGGCAGTAAAAACTAATTCGCTACAGAAGACTCAGTTTCGGCAGCGAATCGCAAATTCGCTGCCTAACCCACATTTTGGCATGAACACACACCACACATGTTCTAACAACCCCAATACATAAACTGTCACTAAGTTCCAGCAGAACACACACATTGAAACCATCAATTCCAGCATATAATCTTTCTAAATTTGAAGGATTTGTTTGCATCCGACATGAGCCTCATCCATCTGCTTAGCCTCTTAACATCCTCTCTGAAATCTTACCAAAGTACTTGAGATTAAACTCTTTCAAAACCCCTTTAACATTTTTCAACTTGTTACACAAAACATACATGGGAGTGCCCGTGACCACCTTACACAATGTCACAAAAATCAAGAGGAGAAAAAGAGGATGATCTGCTAAAAAATCAAAGAACTTGAATGGAATCTTCCTTTATAGTAAACACACCATCTTAACAAACATAGGAGAGTGATCTAAGATACCAAAGGGTAGAAAGCAAGTTTCTGAACCTGTAAATTCGCAATTCCATTTGACATTAACAAGAACTCGATCTAGTTTCTTCTAAATAGTATTGTTACATTATCAATTAGTCCAAGTGAATCTAGAACCCATGAATTCAAGATCTTCTAGACATGACTAAATCACATAATTGTTGAGGTCATTTTACCACCCCAACCATGACGTAGTGCCTCCACTCTTCTCATTAAGTGATTGAATAGCTTTGAAATCCCCCAATAGAATCCACAGAATAGTCACCCAGGCAATCTACAATTAGCAATTTCAGCCCACATAGCCTCTTATTTAGGTGGACAATTATCTCCATAGACAAAGGAAGCATTGAAGGAAACATTTGATCCTACCATAGTAATGTTGACATGAATAATCTAATCCAAGCTACCCAAAAGATCAACCTTCAACACATTAGGGTCCCAAATATTCACCATTAGAACGATCATAGTTAAACAAGTAAGCCCAATTCTGAAAAAGAAGTCTAGAAACATTATCTTTATTCACCTCCCTTCCTAACATGAGTTTCAACTAAACCAAAAGGAACTACCAAATGCTTTTGTACAAGATAATAAATAGCTGAATGTTTTATGGGATCATTCAAATCTCTGATATTCTAACATCTAATAAACATAGTGAACAAAATAAAAGGATGTCGAAACCAACAAGTAGCCACCCATGTTGTTTCCAAGTTGTAGTAGTTTTTTTTTTTGTTTCCTTTGCTATGTTTTCTCCTCACCTCATGGCCTGAATAAGGTTGGATTGGACCCTTTTTACACGTGGATAAAATGTATTAGGGCCTCATCTTGATACTCCAATGGACTCTTCAAATCTAACTTGGTTGAAACCTTCAAAACCAATGCATTCAATGCCTGTTTCAATGCCTTTATCTTGGACCGAGTCATTGGGCCGTTTGGAACATGTAATAGGTCCTTACTGGTCCACATCATCCCTTCTCTCCTCGAAGGGATTCAACCTCGAATCAAAACCTATGTTAAAGAAAGTAAAATCAGCAACATTAAAGGTAGCACTAACACCACACTCTCCTAGAAGATCAGTTTTGTATGCATTGCAATTGATCCTCTCTAAAACCTGAAATGGACCATCACCATAGGGCTGTATGCATTGCAATTGATCTTTTGGTTAAGAAATTGTTCCTTACGCATATGCACCCAAACCCAATTATCGGGCTGGAAAACAACCTGTTTACACCCTTTAGAAGCGTACATTCTATTCTTTTTTTCTATTTATAGTCAAACTCCCTCATGGAGTTATCTTACAATCTTTACCTTCTTCTCACCATATAAACTTACTCTTTCTTCAACAGGTGAAGGAATTAAGTCCATACGAGTTAGTAGATTAAACCCATTAACAATTTTAAAAGGAGAAAAGCCATGGTTGAATGCACAGTTTTAACGTGTGAGAGTGATTTTTGCATTCTTCAGTTCTTGAACGAACTGGATCTAACTTATCAAAGTTAACTGGCTTCGTGGCATCATTCTACTCATTTCAATAGTGTTGGTGCCTTGGGGCAAGTTTCCATTGTATAACACTCCTATTAGACATATTTTGACTTTCCAGGATCAGATCTCAATCTTGATTATGGGTTGCATGACCATGTGATCACGAGGGTCGCATTAAATAGCCTTACATGAAATCTTCAAGCTTTGACTTAGAGGAGATAAATTGCTGAAATAAAAACTTGGATGTTGGTTGGGATGCTTCGTGATGTAATTTGGACTCGTTTCTTCGCAAAACCTGTTTGGTAGTAGAATTCATTTCTCATCTTAGAAAAATCATATCTCCCTTATATAAGATGTTTTTGGCTGAAATTTAGTACGTTGATAGGTATTTGAGTTAGGAATCCAAAACAATTGAGTTGGCATCAAATGGACTTCTGTAGCTCAAGATATTCAAGTTGTAATGGACGAAGGTCAACATTAGCAGATTGTGAGATTTGACTTTGAAGGCTGCAATTTCCATTCTCTTCCTTTTTTTTTTTTCTTGCCTTAGATGTCCATAAAGTTATGGATGTTATCTTTCTAATGCCATTGGAATCAATTCATTTTGACCTCTAGAGCTCACGTTCTGCATAAAACATCGACTGAAGGTCAAATTTGCCAATTGCCTCCAATTGTAATCCTTTTTGCATCTTTCATCCAAAAGTGCCTTCAAAACATTTACAAAGAATATCAAGGCATTTTATATATAAAAAATACGCAAAACACTAGTTAAATGTGGGTGAAAGTATCGAATAATATGGTTGCATCAGATACCCCCTTGCTCGTCCTCGAGAAAGGATAGATAAAATCAAACTTAAACTAAATTGATAAAATAAATATAAATGTAATCTCAACAAAATATGAAGCAAGTTCTAGAGATACGTATCATTGAAAGAATGCACAATCAAAGAATATAATGTTGAAGGCTCAAAAGCTTGCAATGGAATAACACTATAAAATCAACATGGTATATTTTCAAAGTCAATCCCTACACCAATTAAACGTTAAAACTTGCATGCACACTCATTCATTCGATTTATATCTTCATCTATCTCAATTAATTCGCATACATACTACTCATATTCTCATAAACCAATAGGAGTTCAAAAAGATCAAACATAGATTTTTTTTTTAACGCAACAAAGAAAACCAAAATTCTCTCAATACCCCCACACTTTAAACACAACATTGTCCTCAATATTGAAAAAAAAACAACAACATGAGAGAATGGAAAAAATAAAGTAAAATGCAAAAATAAAAGATAAAGGAAAAAAGAAAGGAAATCTGATTTTTTTCTTTTTATACTGAGTTGCGGGTAAGCGTTTTTGTTTTATGTCATTGGCTCAACACATCGCATGCTCATGCTTCATAGATTGGTTTAGCTAACTTAACATAAGCGGTGAGTTCTTTCGTCCAACCTTTATATAAAGGTTTCAAGCAATGCACATTGACCTTGAGCACTTTGTTTGTTTCTAAACTTGTAATTTCAACTGCACCATAAGAAAAAACATTAGAGACAACAAGGGTTCCAATCCAATGAGAGATCAACTTTCCAGGAAAAAGTTTCAAACGCGAATGATAAATGAGGACTTTGTCTCCAATATGAAACTCTTTTCTTGTAATCATTTGGTCATGAAGATTCTTAGTTTTTCTTTGTAAATCCTTGCATTCTTATAAGCATCATTTTGAATCTCTAACAACTATTGCAATTGCAACTTTCTTGCAATCCCTGCAACATCAAAATCCATGTTACATTGTTTAATGGCCTAAAAAGCTTTGTGTTTAAGCTCCACCTGTAGATGACATGCTTTTCCATAAATCATCTTATAAGGTGACATTACTATAGGTGATTTGTAAGCAGTCTGATAAGCCCAACGTGCATCACCAAGTCAAAGACTCCAATCTTGCTAGTTAGGTTGCACTGTTTTCTCCAAAATGGACCTGATTTCTCGATTTGAAATTTCAGCTTAGCCATTCGTTTGAGGATGGTATGTTATGGAAGTCCGATGAGTCACATGATATTTACAAAGTAATGCTTCCATTGAACGATTTCAAAAATGAGTGCCGCGATAACTAATGATAGCTTTAGGGATTCCAAACTGGTCAAATATATGAGTCTTGACAAAATAAAAAACAACCTTAACATTGTTAGTTTGTGTGGCTTTCACCTCTATCCATTTGGACTCATAATCAACAGCAAGACGAATATAAAGATTACCAAAAGAAGAAGGAAATGGACCCATAAAATCAATACCCCAAACATAAAAAATTTCACTTACTAGAATATTCGTTAAAAAATTTCACTTACTAGAATATTACTTGTTCTTTGGCATTTTGCACATGATTTGCAAAAAAAATATGCATCCTGAAAAAATAAAAAGCCAATAAAGACCACTTTCAAGTACCTTGTGGGCTGTTCTTTTTTCTTTAAAATACCCACCACAAGAATAAGAATGACAAAAGGTGAGAATTGAATGAAATTCATCTTGTGGTACACATCTCCTAACTACTTGATCCACACAATATTTAGAATCAGCTCGTAACTTGTCTTTTTGGGATGTAGACAAACCTGGAGGGAATTCTTTGGTCACTAAATAGTTCACCAAATCAGCATACCAAGATCGTGTAGAGCAATGTAACACATACAACTGCCCATCAGGAAATGTCTATCTTATTATTTCAGTTTGTATATCCTCGATCCTCAGTCAGCTCAAGTGATCAACCACATGGTTTTTGACACTTTTTTTGTCTTTGATCCCAAGATCAAATTCTTGTAAAAGCAAGATCCACCTAATCAATCTTGGTTTGGACTCCTTTTTCTTCAAAAGATACCTTAAAGGTGCATTGATACGATCCAGACAAGGTTAAACCTGATTTTAGAACTAATTCTTCTCTGATACCAAATGATGCGAACCTCGTGATCACGCGGTCACGCAACCACACGTAAAGACACCAATTCCCGAAAAACCAAGTAAATCAGGTTTGATAGGAGTGTACCTAGGCACCAGCACTATTGGAAACTAAACCTCCACCCAACGAATATTGATTCACGAATGAGAAGTATAAGGATGACGCCACGAAGATAGTTGTTCTTCGATAAGTCGCTTTTAGTTCTTTAGAGAACCATGGAAGGGAGATTATCTCACAAACACACACACACACACAAAGTGCGGCAAACAAGAAGTTTTATTAATATGAATTGTCTAACCTTACATGTCTAGTTATGCCCTTATTTATAGTGACTGCAAACTAAAATAAACCCTAATGGACCCCTTATGTGGACTTATATGATGCCCACTTACAATTAAACCCAAATAATATAAATAAACCCCAAACTAAGAAGAAAATAACAATAAAATTAATAAATCCAAATTTAATATCCTAAATATGATAGGATCAGATTTGTTGCCCTTTAGAAGTCCTATATAAGCTAGGAGAATCAAATCTGAAATCTTCTTTCATTTTTGTAGCTAGGATGAATAAGGAATCCTTGTAAGAAAAGGATTCTGAAACATTTATGAATCCTTGCCACACTTGGAAACTATGTTGCAGCCCATTAAAGATCTTTGTAGAATTAGGAGATTCCTAAAATAAGCTGCCACATCCTTTTAGAAAAAGAATCCTAGCGAAATAGGAAGTCCACAAGTCAAAAGGAAGTAAATAACAAAACTCGTACAACCTCTGTTGACTCGTGTTTGGATGCCTTTCCGAACTCTAATTCATAGGATATTTTAACCCAAGATAGAAAAACATGGCAGGAGACTCCACGTAAACTTTCAGCCTGATCCAATGGTAGGATTGAGAATTATGACTCTTGCCGTAAAACTGGATAGTTGCACATTTTACGTCAAAACCCGAATTTAACCTTGCCTGGATCGTACCATGTATGGTTAGTAAAAACAACAAATTTTGTACAAAGTAGATATGACTTGAATTTTTCAAGAGCAAACACCACTGCAAAAGGTTTTTTTTCCAGTTGTATGGTAATTGCATTGCGCTTTGTCCAACATATGGGAAGCATAGGCGATAACATGCAAAATTCTTCTCTATTCTTTGCCCAAGTACAACCCCTACCAGATAGTCAATTGCATCACACATTATCTCGAAAGGCTCATCCTAGTTTGGTGGTTGGATGATAGGGGTAGATGTGACACGTCTCTTAAGCTCATCATGAGCATCTTTACATGCTTGATCAAACACAAAATCAACTTCTTTGGCTAATAACTTGCATAAGGGTGCCGTAATCTTTGAGAAATCTTTGATAAAGCGTCAATAGAAACCTGCATGGACAAGAAAAGAACGAACTTCCCTCATGCAAGAGGGGTAAGGCAATGATGAAGTGACATCTATTTTAGCTTTATCAACCTCTAATCCACACAAAGACACAACATGTGCAAGAACTATTCCTTGTTCTACCATAAAATAACACTTTTCATAGTTCAAGACAAGGTTAGTTTCAATGCATCTTTTCAAGACCAAAGATAAATTTTCTAAACACTTACCAAAAGAATCATCATACATCGTGAAATCATGCATGAAAACCTCAATTATTCTTCCAACATAGTCAGAAAAAATACTCATCATGGAACTTTGAAAAGTTGCAGGTGCATTATAGAGACCAAAGGGCATTCTCCTATATGCATATTTACCAAATGTACATGTAAATGTAGTCTTTTCTTGATCTTCAGAATTAATAACAATATGATTATATCCGCTATATCCATCAACAAAGCAATAAAAAGACTTACCTACCCAAGCGTTTAAGCATTTGGTCCTTGAATGGTAATGGGAAATGATCTTTGCTTGTAGAAAGATTAAGCTTTCTATAATCAACACGCATTCTCCATCCATTCAAGATGCAAGTAGGGATGAATTCATCATTTATGTTCTTTACAAACATGATTTCGGTCTTTTTAGGCCCCACATAGATTGGCGCCACCCATTTACTATTTGTGATGAGGTAAATGACTCCTACATCTAATAGTTTCAAAATCTCAGCTTTCATTACCTCTTTTATAGGTGGATTGAACCTCCTTTGCATTTCTCTCATTGGTTTTGCATTGTCCTCCAATAGTATGTGATGTATACATATTGAGGGACTAATGCCCTTAATGTCAGCTAAAGTCCATCCAATGGCTGTTTTGTGATCGCACAACAACTTTAAAAGTTTTTTCCTTTTGCGCACTTGTCAACCCTTTTTCTATGATAATAGAAAGTATATTGTTGTATCCAATGAATACATTAGATTATCAAGCAAAGGTTTCAACTCTAACTCAGAGGCCTATAAAATAGATGGCAAAAGGTTTTTATATGAAAGTACTAAATCAACAAACACATTACTACGGGGAACGGTTTGCAAAGCTTGCAAATCCAATGTTGATTCCTCATATTTTGGAGAACATATATGTGCCTCTCCATCTCTTTTATCTAAGTAAAATCATAGTTATAGCTTAAAGCCACACTTAATCCGTCCTCACAATAAAAAACTTGTTGCGCACACTTATCAACTTGCCCATAACATGTGATAGAATAAACATTGATGTAAGGAGATTGCATTGCATCATTAAATTAAATTCAATCTTTTCATCTCCTACTTCCATGGACAAAGCATCCTTACCACAATCAATTTTCGTGTTTGCAGTTTTTAAGATGGTCTCCCAAACAATATAGGAGTGTTGTTTGACGAATCACAAGAATCACGTTCCATATCAAGAATATAAAAATCACATGGAATAACCAAACTATCAATCTTGACTAGGACATCTTCTATCACACCAAGTGGAAAAACAAAACTACGATCCGTAAGTTGTATTACAATACTAGTTTTATTCAAAGGCTCCGGACTAAAAGAATCATAAACATGTTTAGGCATAACACTAATGGATGCACTTAAATCACACAAGACTCTTTTAAAACTAGCATTGCCACACATGGGATAGTAAACGCACTTGGATCTTCTTGCATCAAAGGCATATTCTTTTGAATAATAGCAGATACAACTTCACCCATACTTACCATTTCGTGGCCTTTTAGCTTGTAGGCTCTCTTGGTAGTACACAACTCCTTCAAGAATTCGGCATACTTGGGAATTTGCTTGATAGCATCAATCAAAGGAATGTTGAGTTCCACTTTTTTAAAAACCTCTAAAATCTCTTTTTCTTTGTCCTATTTCTTAGACCTAAAGGAACTCACAGGAAAGGGGGGAATTATCTTAAAACTAGAGTTCATTGAATTAGGACTTACCTTTGGAGTATTGGTCATTGTTTCAGTTTGTGGAGGAGGAGGACGTTTCTTCTTTATACTCAATTCAATTTTTATCTCTTGTTCTTCCTCCATCCCAATTTGTTTCGACCTTTGCTCTTCAAATTCTTTCCCACTTCGCAGCATGATCGCACTAACATTCTCTTTTAGATTCAATGCTTGGGAGGCCACCTTTCCATTGATTTGTGCCTCCAATTTCCACACACTTGAAGCTTATTTGCTTCTCTTCAAATTCTTACCCTATTTGCTTCTCTAAGTTGTGAATACTTGACCTTGTTCCGTGTTGAAAAGACATGATATTTTGTTGCAATGTCGCTATATTAGAAGCCAAAGTTTTCATCATCTCATGAAGATCATCACTCTTTGGGGCTGAAATCCATCGATGACCCTATAACATTGGAGTTTGTGAGTGCAGAGGGTTGTTTCGCTTGATAATTCTGTTAGGGCTAAAATCCATGGGGATGAAAGTGTCGGCCTGAATTACCTTGTTGACGCGGGTTCCCATAGCGTAAGTTGGGATGATCTCTCCATCCGAGATTGCATGTGTTAAAAAAGGGATCATACTTACACTGAGGTTGTCCATTGAATGCTCCATCAACTGCATTAGCTTGTTCAATGTAATCTTCTTGCATTATTGGGCACATATTCGAAGCATGTCTTGGAGCATATGCTACAAACTTTCACCTACTGTACATTGCTATAAGCCAAAGAACGCACAAGAGAAGTAAGATCATTAACTTTATTCTCAAGGTTAGAAATACTTACCCCATTTACTCATTTGCTTGGGAAATCTCCATGCATGCCAAATTGTTTCGAGTTGGCTGTCATATTTGAGATCAATTGGCGTGCAACCTCGGGTGTCTTACCTACCAATGCCCCTTTACATACCGCATCAATGATACCATGATTAGTAGGCATCATTCTTTCATAGAAATATTGAATGAGCAACTAATCAGGTATCTAATGATAAGGGCATTGAATGCACAGTTGCTCAAATCTTTTCCAATACTCGAAGAGTGTCTCCCTATGAGACTGCCGAATCCCACATATTTCTTTCCTTATGTTGGCAACTTGAGAGACTAGAAAATACTTCTCAAGCAAAATCTTCTTCATGCCATTCCAAGTTCCAATGGAACCCGAGAGAATAGAGAGAAGCCATACCTTTGCTGCCCTTTTTAAAGAGAAAGGGAAAGATTTCAACTTAACATAATCTTCATCAACTCTATTTGGTTTCTTGCCAACACAAACCATGTAGAACTCCTTGAGATGAGTATGAGGATCTTCTATGACAAGTCCATTGAATATTGGCAGTAAGTGTATAAAACAAGACTTGAACTTGAAATTGACATTATTATCAATGTTTATGCATAATGGTTGATTCTCCATGTTAAGAGCAGCGAGCTCCTTGAGTGTCGGTTGTCGTGTAACAGCCATGGTGTTGACATGAGCTTCGTATCATAATGTGCGTAAAGTGTTTTCAAGTACGAGATCTACCTGCACTTGATTTTGGTTAGTAGAATAGGTTACAAGCATAAATCGTCAAGAAAACTCAAAAGAAACTAACCACACAAGAGATTGAAAGTAGTGTAAATTGAACAAAATACTACGCTAGAAAAGAAAAATTTCTTGACAACTCTAGAAAACAGCAGAAGTTTGCCTTGATAGGGTGGGGCTAGTGGCCAAAAGGGACTAGTCCTATTCAGAACGTCATTTCCCTTCAGGAAACAAAAGGTCGATTTCTGATTCTACCAAAAAATTGGTTTTGAACAGTAACTGAATCGTACTGTACAGTACCGCCACAAGCAAAAATCTCTTTTTTTTTCAACAAAATAAATAACAATCATAGCAAATAGAAATCATAGCACAAGAATCAACTAAAACTACTTTCTTTGGTATTTTTACATGTCTTTCATGTTTAGGGTAACTTATAATACTTCAAATAGCTTAATTTCAATAATTTCTATGATTCCCCCAATTAATTGTGGTAATCCACTATGGAAGTCATCCAGGAATACATCATCAAACTCTTGCATCAAAGAAACAAGCACACTAGGAATATTAAAATCAAAATTGTTAGTATTAAAATAAGCCTCCTTATACATAAGTAAGATCATCAGCTTGTTTGTAAAAAATGTAGATCTGATTTAAGCTCCTTTTGCATAAAAATTAGGTTGTCTCTTTAATTTTTCCACACTATTATCATCACACAAGCTTACTTTCTTCACTCCTCGGGTTTTACCTCCACTGTCAACCGGTTTAATTAATGATTTAGGTTTAGGTTTAGCCGAATCTGATGGTCTTCTTTCACCATTGTCCTCACGTGAATTTTCACTCTTCCCATCCTCACATTCCCCTTTTAATTTCATTTTATCATCATACACTTGTTTTGGAGAAAGAGGTACAAGAGTAAAACCATCAAATTTTACCATCCTTTACAATAGTGAACCTATTTTTAAACCCATCATGGATCGCCTCAAACTACCATGGACGCCCCAAAAGTAATTGACTAGCATGCATTGAGACTATATCACACATAACCTCATTGGAATACTTCTCAATAGCAAACCAAACTTAGCAATGCAATCCAAATACATATACATGACTCAATAAGTAATAAAAACCAGAAAACAAGGAAAAACAAAACTGCGATGATAGTCTTGCAAGTAGCAAGTGAATCTATTCGAAATACAAACAAAACTAAAGACTTGAATAAAAATAGAAATGAAATATGCAACAATGATGAAACAACACCCAAATATATTGGATATATTGAAGATATACTACAAGAAACGAAAACAACAAAAAGAAAGCAAAATTCAAAAGTTGACGCAAAACAGACTCATTTACAACAAGTTTCAGATATAGTGCAATATCAACCCAAATAGACAGAATATAAAGTTTGAGCAATTTATGATAAGGTTTGATATACTGACGTAAAAATGATATGAATTAGACCTGATTAGACCTAAAATTGAAAACCAAAGAAAACGATATCCAATTGACCCCAAAATTGATATGTTGTGTGATTAGGACGCCAGTAATTAAAGTATCAAATTTGAGCCAATTCCGAGTTGATTTGATTCAATTTTCTCATGTTTAGTTTTCTACGACAAAAACCAATAAACATCTTTTTGAACGATTTGAATAAATTTTCTCTGCTGCTAATTTAATGACTTTCCTTCCTAGGTTAGGAAAAGCATTAAATAATCATCCCCTATTTAGGAATAAGATTTGGCCAACCTCCTTACTTAATTAAGAGAATAAATTGCTGACTTTCTATCCTTTTAGCATTAGGAAAAAACAAGCCTAACAAGGTACCACATGAATTGGGCTCTTCTTGGACCTGAATTAAATGAATTAGAGGTTTTCCTTCATGCTCCTTAGATGTACCAAGCTTCTCTAGGTCCATCATGCTCCATATGTTCTAAACAAGCTCATTCAATGCTTCTTTAAGCTTTTTTACCCTAACTCTTCTAATTGGTCCAATTGGCACCTTCAATGGGTCATTGGCATGATTGCGCTTGGTATTGGACTAATCCTCATCACCCTACTTCATCCCGGTAGATTGGGGTATGACACTTCCTCCCATACAATGCTTCGTACGAAGCCATACCAATAGAAGTTTGGTAGCTAATTTCCCTCAAACTCCAACACATATGATCTTAGAAGATCTTCAAATATCTGGATAGTTCTTTCAAACTGACCATCTGTCTGAGGTTGGAATGTTGTACTTAGGTTCATATTGCTCCCTAATACTTGTTGTAGGCGTGGCCATAACCTCAATGTGAACCTTGGGTCTTGATCTAGCACCATTGATCACCCCATGAAGTCTAATCACCTCATTCACGTATAACTTGGCCAACTTCGTCAGTCGGTCCACAATTACTTACATGGCATCATTACCCTTCTTACCCCAATTTATCTTTTCCTTGATCTTCCTTATTTTCTCATCTGTCTACTGAGCCTCTAGGACTTTATCTCAAATTATATAATTATTTTTTACCTAAGCTAACCCCCTGGGGCTCTCACTTAGTCGTAAACCCATCTTCCTCAACTCTACTAAACTCCTTTGCTCTTTCATCCTTGTATCATCAACCGTTGCTTTCCCTTTTTTGACTCAAGGCATCTGCTACTACATTATCCATATGAGGATAATAGTCAATCACACAATCATAGTCCTTTATCAACTACACCCATCTCCTCTGCCACATACTTAACTCCTTTCAATTTGTTGTTGCACATTCTTACGGAGTGTCTTTACCACCTGTGTGTTATGATAACAATCCAAACTAACCCATTCATCAATAGGCAAATGATTCAAATCCATGGAAGTTAAAGAGTTAAATCCATGCACAATTTCAAATGGTAAAAAGTCAGTGGTAGAATGCACACTACAATTCTATGCAAACTATATAAATGGCAAACAATCTTCCCAATTCTTTAAGTTCTTTTGAATGACAGCATGCATAAGTTCTGTTAAGGTCTTATTAAATACTTCGATTTGTCCATCTGTTTGGGGGTGAAAAGTAGTTGAAAACAAAATTTTAGTACCCAATTTGCCCCATAACTCCTTCCAAATATAGCTTAGGAACTTAACATCTCTAATGAGGATAAGCCCAGCACCAAGCGTAATCATGCCAACGACCCATTGGAGGTGCCAATTGGGCTAATTACAAGAGCTAAAGCAAAGAAGCCTAAAAAAGCATTGAATGGGCTTGTTCAAAACATATGGAGCAAGATGAACCTGGAGGGCTTGGGACATTCAGCCTTTAATTCATCTAATTCAGGTCCAAGAAGAGCCCAACTCATGTGGAACAAGGGGTTGATGTGTCCGACTCCATACTAGCCTTGTTAGACTTGTTTTTTTCCTAATGCTACAAGGATAGAAAGTCAGCAATTTATTCTCCTAATTAAGTAACAAAGTTGGCTAGATCTTGTTCCTAAAGAGGGGAGGATTATTTAATGCTTTTCCTAACTGAGGAAAGAGAATAATTAAATCAACAACAAAGGAGGAAATTTATTTTCTTATTTTTCCAAGTTAAACAAGGAAATCCAAGCTAATGAAGGACATCAAATGGGGTAGCAACACAAATTTTCCAAATCAGATTTCTCCTAGTTTATTTGGGACTTCTTAATGGTGACAAATTTGATTTTAGCATATTTAGGATGGTCATTTTTGGATTTTTATTATTTTCTTCTTAGTTTTTGGGTTCTAATTACTTATTTGGGTCAATTGTAAGTGAGCTTCATATAAGTCCACCTAAGGGGGGTCCATTAGGATTTCTTTTAGTCTAGAATCAGTATAAATAAAGGCCTAACCAAACATGCAAGGCTTAGACAATTTAGATTAATAAAAACTTCTTATTTGCTGCACTTTGTGTGTGTATGTGTGTTGGTGAGATAATCTCCCTTTCATGGTTCTCTAAAGAACTGAAAACAAATTATCGAAGAACAACTAGCTTCGTGGCGTCATCCTTATACTTCTCATTCACGAATCAATATTCGTTGGGTGGGGGTTTTCCATTTTCAGTAGTGCTGGTGCCCAGGTATAAGTTATCTTTGTGTCACACTCCTATCAAACTTGATTTACTTCGATTTCCGGGAATTGGTTTCTTTCCTTGACCACGTGATCCTGAGGTTTGGATTATTTGGTATCAGAGCCTGGCTCCATTAATCAGGTTATATCCTTCTGAAATTTTTGTTTCTTATTGTTTCCGTAAAAATTCCTTAGCGTCTAATTTCTTCTTCTCCTTGAATTTGCGACATATAAAAAAAAAACAAATGTGTTATTTGTTTCTATTACTGTCCAAAATATATTAGTAACATAAAAAATAAGACAAAAAAAAATCATTCAAAAAGACATTTATGTGATCAAGAAAACTAAACAAGGGAAAATTGGACCAAATCAACTCAGAATTAGCTCAAAGTGTATACTATGATTATTGGGGTCCTAATCGCATCACATATTAATTCAGGGGTCAATTTCATTACTAAAATTAGATATCGTTGGGTTTGGTTTTTAATTTTGGGTCTAATCAGGTCTAATTCATAATGTTTTTGCTTCACTATACCAACTTATCATAAATTTCTCAAACTTTATATTCTGTCTAATTGGGTTGATATTGCAATTTATTTGAATTTTTAGCTCAACTAGACAATTTTTACTTTAGGTTCCAGATTTGCTTGCTTTTTGTTGTTTTCATTTCTTGCAGTATATTTTCAACATATCCAACATATTTGGGTGTTGTTTCATAATTTTGCATATTTTGTTTTTGTTTTTATTCGAGTCTTCAGTTTCGTTCATATTTTGGATAGATTCACTTGTTACTTATGAGACTGTCATCATGTGTTCAAATCCTATCATCCTTCCCAAAAGCTGAAGTTTGGCAAGCATTGTAAACATTAGCAAAATCACTATCATCCTTGTATAATTTTTTTATGTGTTCAAATCCTAGAAACCTAGCATCCAAAGTAGATAAAAGAACATACCTGCATGAAAGTGCATCAACAACAATATTTTCTTTTCCTTGCTTATACTTGATCACATACAGAAAAGTTTCAATAAATTCAACCAATTTTGCATGTCTCCTACTCAACTTACCTTGCCCTTTCAAGTGCTTCAATGATTCATGATCTGAATGTATCACAAACTCCTTGGGCCACAGGTAATGCTGCCATGTCTCTAAAGTTTTTACCAAGGAAAAAAGCTCCTTGCCATATGTAGGGTAATTCAAGGCTGCCCCATTAAGTTTTTTGTTGAAATACACAATGGGCATCCTATCCTACATTAAGACACCTCTTATATCTATACCTAAAGCATCACATTCAACTTTAAAAAGCTCTTGTAAAGTTTGGCAAAGCTAAAATAGGCGCCAACCAAAGTTTATCTTTTAACACATTAAAAGCCTTATTCTGGTCATCATTCCATTTAAATCCAACAGATTTTTTCACAATTTCAGTTAAAAGTGCAAAACTAATACTAAAATCCTTCACAAACCCCCTATAAAAACTAGAAAGTCCATGAAAACTCCTTACCTCGCTTATCGATTTTGGTGAGGCCAATCCTGGATGCCCTTAACTTTGCGACACAAGGTGAGGACAACAAAGGAAACAAAAGAATCCTACTACAACTTGAAAACAACATAGGTAGCTACCTTTTCCTTTTGTTTCTAGGATTAATAGGCTGCATGGTAGGGTATAAATAAGCCTTGAATCAGTTCGGTAATATTTTATTTCCTTCTCTTCTTCTCATTGCAAAACATGGATTTAATATTAGAGGCTTTATTTTATTTTGCTAGCTACAACCCAAGGATTGTTTGGGCTTAATTAATACTTTGTTTTCAGCTAGGATGTAAGGCTTGTTTGGATCACATTATGGGCTTTCAGTTTAGTGTTTTTGGGTTAGTTTTGAGTGGACCTCATATAAGTTCACATAAGGGTCGATTAGGGTTATTTTTTCAAGAACTATTTAAACTCATATAACCAAAATTTTAGCATTCTTTGATTAATATAACTTCTAAATTTTTCAGTTTTAACATGTGAGAGTGATTATTGCATTCTTTAGTTCTTGAACGAACTGAACCTGACTTATTGAAGATTAATTGGCTTTGTGGCGTCATTCTACTCATTCTAATAGTGTTGGTGCCTTGGGGCAGGTTTCCATTGTCTCACACTCCTATGAGATCTATTTTGGCTTTCCGTGATCAAATCTCAATCTTGATTGTGGGTTGTGTGACCACGTGATCACGAGGTTCACATCAGTTGCTATCAGAGCTAGGCTCCGAAACGAGGTCATATCTTTCTGTTATTTTAATCTTTTTAGTGTTCCTTTAAGTTTTTCAGTGTTTGCGTCTATATTCTTGTTATTTATGTCTGGGTCATCTAAGCAAAAAAAAAAAGGCTTATATTTCATCTTGTTACTCTCTCTAATCATATCATTATATTAAAAGAGAGAGAGAGAGAGAGATTACTTGAAATTTAAAAGATGATTTAATTTTTGCCCCAGAACACAACGCTTAGTGAATCATCAGCAAACCACCTCAGAATTAATTGAAACTTCATATTTATTCTATTGGGGGTGAGATCGAATCAGATGTCAAATGTGGGCTTATTCTCATATCGTTTGCTTGAATTTTAATTTGAGATTCAATTTTACCATAGAAACACAACTCTTAGTGAACTATAAGCAAATCACCTCAGAATCCATTGTAACTTCATATTCTATCTATTGGTGGTGAACTTGCAAAATATATAAAATTTGGGCTTATTTTGATATAGTTTGCTTGAGGTTTTAATTCGAGGTTCAATTCTGCTGCAGAAACACTACTCTTAGTGAACATAAGCAAACCACCTAAGAATCAATTGAAACTTCATATTCTGTGTATTGGGGATAGATCACACTATATATTAAATTTGGGCTTATTTTGATATAATATGCTTGAAGTTTTAATTTGAGATTCAATTCTGCTGCTGGAACACTACTCTTAGTGAACATAAGCAAACCACCTGAGAATCAATTGAAACTTCATATTCTGTGTATTGGGGATAGATCACACCATATATTAAATTTGGGCTTATTATGATATCGGCTTCTATAGGTTTTAATTGGAGGTTCAATTCTGCTGCAAGTTGATCATACAAGGGGTTTGGGTACCTAGACATAAGAGTACGACCTATAAATTGAGTTTTGTTCTCTGTTTTTTTTTTCATATTATAACACTAAATATTGAATTTGAGGTCGTTTCGAGATTGTGTGGCCTGAGTTTTAATTCCGTTACAGAAAAATTACGTAACAGGTTAGATTTGCGTCAAGTTTCAAAACGTGATCCTTACTGTTTGGTTTTGTCCACAACTATTTGTTGCTATTATATGTGGGTTATCTAAGAGTCAAGTAATTGTTTTTGCTAATATTCGCTTCTGTTTTATTTTGTGTCTTCGTTTCGTCCACAATTCGTACAAATTTGCATTGTTACTTGAGAAATCGTAATCATAGTTTTTTTTTAGTATATTTATTGATTCTTGAGTCTGAAAATTATAATTAGAGTGCGCTGCAAAGGCTACTGACTTTGATTTTTTTATTTTAGTTCCTAAAAAACCAAAAGAAAGCAAGTTGAGAGGTAAAAGGCGTAATGAGCTTATTAGAGTGAAAAGCCTTGATTTTTTTGTGTGATACATGAGAGGTGTGAGGACATATTTTGTGCTACTAACCAAATTTTGCATATTCAAAGAATATCTAAAAACAATGAATCAATGACACAAAATGCTCCTTAGATGTCCTAAACAGGACTAGGTCCATCTTTCTCCATATGTTCTGAACAAGCTTATTCAATAGTTCTTAAAGCTTCTTTTCCCTAGCTCTTATAATGGGCCTAATTGTCATCTCTAATGGGTCTTTGGTGATGAGGATCAGCCCAACAGCAAGCATAATCATGCCCTGACCCATTGGAGGTGCCAATTGGATCAATCACAAGAGCTAGGGAAAAGAAGCTTAAAGAAGCATTGAATGGGCTTGTTCAGAACTTATAGAGTAATATGGACCTAGAGTAACTTGGGACATATAAGGAACATGAAGGGCACCTTTAATTCCTCTAATTCAGGTCCAAGAAGAGCCCAATTCGTGTGGAACAAGGGGCTAATGTGTCCGGCCCAATACCAGCCTTGTTAGGCTTGTTTTTTCCTAATGCTAAAAGGATAGAAAGTCAGCTAATTAAGTAGCGAAGTTGGCCAGATCTTTTTCCTTAAGAGGGGAGGATTATTTAATGCTTTCCTAACATAGGAAGGAAAGTAACTAAATCAGCAATAGAGGAAATTTAATTTCTTATTTGTCCAATTTAAACAAGAAAATCTAAGCTAATCAAGGACATCAAAGGTGGCAGCAACACAAATTTTTAAAATCAGACTTCCCATAGTTTATTTGGGACAAATCTAATTCTAGCATATTTAGAATGTTAATTTTTAGATTTTTATTATTTTCTTCTTAGTCTTTAGGTTATTATTACTTATTTGGGTCAATTGTAAGTGGCCTTCATATAACTCCACCTAAGGGGGGTCCATTAGGGTGTCTTTAAGTCTAGAGTCTGTATAAATAAAGGCATAGCAAAAAATGTAAGGTTACACAATTTTCAAATCAATAAAACTTCCTGTTTGCTGCACTTGTTATGTGTTGGTGCGATAATCTCCCTTCCTTGATTCTCTAAAGAACTAAAAATGACTTATCGAAGAACAATTGGCTTTGTGGCGTCATCTTTATACTTCTCATTCGCGAATCAATATTCATTGGGTGGGGGTTTTCCATTTCCAACAATGTTGGTGCCTAGGTGCAAGTTTTCTTTATGTCACACTCCTATCAAACCTGATTTACTTGGCTTTCCAGGAATTAGTGTCTTTGTGTGTGGGTTGTGTGACCATGTGACCACGAGGTTCACATCAGTTGGCATGATTACGCTTGGTGTTGGGCCGATCCTCATCAACTAGAAATAGCAAAATAAAGATTGTTAGTGTTAAAATAAGCCTCCTTATACACAAGTAAGATCATCGGCTTGTTAGTGAAAAATACATATCTGATTTAAGCTCCTGTTGCATACAAATTAAGTTGATTCTTTTTTTTTTTCCACACTATTATCATCACACAAGCTTACTTTCTTCACTCATCGGGTTTTACTTCCACTCTAAACCGGTTTAATTAATGATTTAGGTTTAGCCAAATCTGATGGTCTTCTCACACCATTTTCCTTATGTGAATTTTCGCTCTTCCCATCCTCACATTCCCTTTTTAATTTCATTTGATCATCATTTACAATAGGTTTCACTTGTTTTGGAGAAAGAGGTACAAGAGTGATGGTTTTACCATCCTTTACAATGGGTTGAGATTTAGATTTACCTTTCCCATCCGTATGAGCCTCCTTTTTGGCCTTAGGTGGTTCTGCCTTTACTAAAGCTTTGGTTGGACATCCTCCTCTCTCTTCAGATTCGGCCTCCATGTTGAGGAAGATGAAGTTGAATTGGTCTGAAAATGTGTACTGCCCTTTCTCTTTATTTACCTCTCCACCTTCGTTGCTATATGGACCATGGCCTCCAATTCCACACAATCTTGTAATTCTATAGCATTCACAATGTCCCTATTCAGCCTATTTAAAAATCTAGCCATAGTAGCTTCCCTGTCCTCAATCACATTATCCCGAATCATTGTGATCTCCATCTCCTTGAAATACTCATCCATGTACCTAAAACCCTAATTCAAACCCTGCAATTTCATATACAAATCACTATAATAGTGATTAGGCACAAATTGCCTTCTCATCAACACTTTCATCTCCTCCCACGACGCTTCTGACCACTCTCCACTCCTTCTCCTACTAATCAAATTCTAATCCCACCAAATTAGTGCCTAATATGTGAATTCAATTACTACCATTTTTACCTTCTTTGCCTCCAAATAGTTATGGCAATAAAAAATCCAATCCATATGTTTCTCCCATTCCAAATACACCTAAGGATCATTTTTACCTTGAAATGAAGGTAATTTCAGTTTGATTGCATCCAAGTCACCATATAAATCATCATGTTCCCAAATACTACATAAATTTTCCCTTTGGTAGAATTGGCTCCTAGTTCTATTCCCAAAATCCCTTCGATTTCGAGGCTGCCGAAAACCTTCATGATGGCCTTCAGTTTCGTCCTCAACACCACCATCACCAATATCATCAACTTCCTCCTTAAAATCCTCATAATCAGCCCATTTTGGCCTTTCAGCCTTACTACCACCATTTGCTTTCAGTTAAGCCCCAACCTTCCTCATGTCTTGGGTGCTTGTACTAACCTCGTTACCACGTCTCTCGACCCTATAAAGTCTATCATTCCCCTTTCACAAAATTTATCCTCTCCATCATCTGCATCATGGCTTCCATTTGAAACTTAAGTTCTCCCTCGGGAAGGGGTGGTGTGTTGTTTTGATCTAACATGATAGTACCTGCAAAAATTGGTTAGTGATAAAAAAAATATCCTCATGTTGCTCATGTTTCTCTCAAACCTCTCGTCTCACCTTCTTGTAGATCTTGTGGGACTGAAACCAACACCAAATGGAACCAACTTAGCAGTACAATCCAAATATGTATATGATGCGAACTTCGTGATCAAATCACGCAATCCACAATCAAGATTGAGATCTAATCCCAGAAAGTCAAAATAGATCTGATAGGACTGTGACAAGATGAAAACCTGTCCTAAGGCACCAACACTATTATAATAAGTAGAATGACTCCATAAAGCAAGTTAATCTTTGATAAATCAAATTCAATTCATTTAAGAACTAAAGAATGCAAGAATCACTCTAACACTTTAAAACTGAAAAAAGTTAGAAGTAATAATCATAAAAAACCGCCAAAATTTAGGTTATATGTGTTTAAATAGTTCTTAAAAGTAACACTAATGGATTTACCCTTGTGGGCTGAATTAACCCACATATAAAACTAATACAATCCAGGCAAGGTCAAATTCAGATTTTGATGTAAAATGTGCAACTCTGCTTTCTCGCATCCATCGGGATGAGTCTTGCGTCTATCATGACCTTTCCTCACCAACAGAAAAGAAATCCAATCCAAGACCTCCAGCTATAGATCCTTATAAATGACATACCAATTTTATGGCAACATTCATAATTCTCAATTCGACAGTTGGATCAGGCTAAAAGTTTATGTGAACTCTCTTGACATGTTGTCCTACCTTGGGTTAAAATTTTGAGTTAATCGGAGTTTGGGAAGGCATCTCAATATGGGTCAACAGAGGCTGTATGAATTTTATTATTTACTTCATTTTGACTTGTGGACTTCCTATTGGCTAAGATTCTTTTCCTAAAAGGATGTGGCAGCTTGTTTCGGGAATATCTTAATTCTACAAGGATCTTCAGCAATATAATTTTCCAAGTTTGGCAAGGATTCATTAATGTTTTAGAATCCTTTTTTTACAAGGATTCCTTATTCATCCTAGCTACAACAAGAAAAGAAGATTTCAAAATGAATTCTACCTTCAAATTAGATTTCCTAGCTTATTTAGGACTTTTTAAGGGTGAGAAATATGATTCTAGCATATTTAGGATGATAAATTTCTGATTTTATTTGTTTCTTATTATTTCCTTCTTAGTCTTTGAGTTATTATTACTTATTTGGGTCAATTGTAAGTTGGCTTCATATAAGTCCACCTAAGGGGGGTCCATTAGGTTTTATTTAAGTCTAGAGTTAGTATAAATAAAGGCATAACCAGACATGTAAATTAGACAATTTATATTAATAAAACTTCTTGTTTGCCACATTTTATGTGTGTGTGTGTGTTAGTGAGATAATCTCCCTTCAATGGTTCTCTAAAGAACTGAAAATGACTTATCGAAGAACAATTGGCTTTGTAGTGTCATCCTCATACTTCTTGTTTGTGAATCAATATTTGTTGGGTGGGGGTTTTTCGTTTCCAATGGTGTTGGTGCCTAGGTACAAGTTATCTTTGTGTCACACTCCTATCAAACATGATTTACTTGGCTTTCCGAGAATTGGTGTCTTTGCGTATGGGTTGCGTGACCACATGATCACGAGCTTCGCATAAAAAACTAACCCAAAAACCCTAAACTAAAAGGCCCATAACCTGATCCAAACAAGCCTTGGATCCTAGCTCAAAATAAAGTTCTAATCAAGCCCAAACATGAAAGAAAACAATAAAAGTAATTGATTTATCATTAAATACCATAAGCCCTTTTTTCTTTGTGTAGCTAGGATGCATAAGGAATCCTTATAAGAAAAGAATTCTGAAATATTAATGAATTCTTGACACACTTTGAGATTATATTGCAGCTCATTAAAGATCCTTGTGGAACTAGGAAATCCCCAAAACAAGCTCCCATATTCTTGTAGGAAAAGGATCATTGCCAAAAAGAAAGTCCACAAGTCAAAAGGAAGTAAATGATATAATTTGTATAGCCTGTTCTGATCTATATTGAAAGTCCTTGCTGAACATGGATTCACCTGAAAAGGTACCCCAACATAGAAAAATTCCTTTGGAATCATCTGGTAATGTTTTAGCTCGATCCAACGGTTGGATTTGATGTTATGCTCAATAGCGTAAAACTAGACGGTAGAAAATTTTACTCCAAAATCCGAATTTGACTTTGCTTAGGTCATATCACAAGGCTAAACCGTATTAGTATTTATGACTTAAGAAGCAATAAAAATCAAAAAACAAGGAAAATGAAACTACAATGATAATCTCGCGAGTAGTAAACGAATCTATCTAAAATATGAACGAAATTGAAGACTCAAATAAAAACATAAACAAAATATGCAAAATGATAAAACAACACCCAAATATGTTAGATATGTTGAAAGTATACTACAAGATACGAAAACAACAGAAAGAAAACTAATTTTAAAAGTTGACACAAAACAGACTCGTTTATGACGAGTTAAGTCTGAATCTGGAACATAAAGTAAATGATGTCCAATTGAGCTAAAATTATAGATATAATGCGATTTCAACCCAAATAGACAGAATATAACATTTGAGCAATATACAATAAGGTTTCATATACTAACGCAAAAATGTTATAAATCAAACCGGAGCAGACCCAAAATTGAAAACCAAAGCAAACGATATCCAATTGACCCCAAATTTAATATATGGTGCAAGTAGGACCCCAGTAAGCATATTTTCAAACATGAGCTAATTCCAAATTGATTTGATCCAATGTTCCCTTGTTTAGTTTTCTACGGCACAAACCAATAAACATCTTTTTGACCGATTTGTTTTTTCTTTTCTTTTCTCTTTTCTCCTTTTTTTATGCTAATGATATATTTTGGACAATAACAAAATGAAATAACAATTATTTTTTTATATGCCGCAAATTCAAGAAGATGAAATTAGACACTAAGGATTTTTTGCGGAAACAACAAAAAACAAAAATCTTAAAAGGATATAACCTGATTAAGGGAGCCAAGCTCTGATACCAAATGATTCAAACCTCATGATCACGTAGTCACGCAACCTACATGCAAAGACACCAATTCCCGGAAAGCCAAGTAAATCAGGTTTGATAAAAGTGTAACACAAAGATAACTTGTACCTAGACACTAGCACTATTGGAAACGGAAACCTCTACCCCACAAATATTGATTCGCAAATGAGAATTATAAGAATGATGTCACGAAGGCAGTTGTTCTTTGATAAGTCATTTTCAGTTCCTTGTAGAACCAAGGAAGGGAGATTATCCCACCAACACACAACAAGTGCGGCAAAAGAAGTTTATTGATCTGAAAATTGTGTAACCTTACATGTTTGGTTATGCCCTTATTTTACTGACTCTAGACTGAAATAAACCCTAATGGACACCTTATATGGATTTATATGAGGCTCACTTACAATTAAACTCAAATATAACCCAAAACATAATGAAATAAAAATATAATAAAGTGTGGTGTTGTTTTGCCAAATATAACTTGAGAAAATAAAAGCTAATTAATCTGATTTGGTTTCCTTTATGCCGCCCCTTTCTTTTCCTTGATTAGCTTAGATTTCCTTGTATAACTTGGATTTCTCCTTTGTTGCTGATTTAATTACTTTCCTTCCTAGGAAAAGCACTAAATAATCCTCCCCCTTTTAGGAGCAATAATTGGCTGACCTCCTTACTTAATTTAGAGAATAAATTGCTGACTTCCTTGAAGCATTAGGAAAAACAAGTCTAACAGGGTTGTTATGGGGCCGGACCATTAGCATTTTGTTCCTCATGAATTGGGCTCTTTTTGCACCTGAATTAGATGAATTAGAAGTTGTCCTGCATGCTCCTTAGATCTCCCAAGCTCCTCTAGGTCCATCTTGCTCCATATATTTTGTATAAGCCCATTAAATGCTACTTTAAGCGTCTTTATCGTAACTCTTGTAATTAGCCTCATTGGCACCTCCAATGGATTGTTGACATGATTACACTTGGTGTTGGGCTAATCCTATTCAACAGGAAAAAAAAATCAAGGCTTTTCACTCTAATAAGCTCACTACGCCTTTTACATCACAACTTGCTTTCTTTTGGTTCTTGAGGAACTGAAATCAACAAATCAAAGTCATTAGCCTTTGCAACACACTCCAATTATAATTGTCAGACTCAAGAACCAATAAATATACTAAAAGCAATGCAAAGCAATGCAAAACAAAAATACAATTACAATTTCGCGAGTAGCAATGCAAATTGGTACAAATTGGGGATGAAACAAAGACACGAAATAAAATAAAGCAAATATTAGTAAAAAAAAATTACTTGACTCCTAGACAACCCAATTATAATAGAAACAAAAATATTTAGAAAAAAACTAAAGCTGAGGATCTTGTTTTGAAACTTGACACAAATATGACATGTTACACAATTTTTACGTAACATAATTGAAACCCAAACCAAATGATCTCAAAATAACCTAAAATTCAATATTTAGTATTTTAATACCAATAAAACAACAAATCTCAGTTTATAGGTTGTTCTCATATGTCTAGGTACCTAAACCCCTTGTATGATTAGTTTGCGATAGAATTGAACCTCGAATTAAACCCTCAAGGAAACGATATCAGAATAATCCCAAATTTGATAAATGATGCGATCTCACCCCTAATAGATAGCATATGAAGTTTTAATTGATTCTAAAGTGGTTTTCTTGTGGTTCACTAAGACATTTTTGCAGCAAAATTGAATTATCCTTCAAATTTCATATAATCTCTCTCTTTATATATATATATATGCTACTGTTATGATTAGAGACAATAACAAGATAAAATATAACTCGTTTTTTTTTTTGCTTAGATGACACGAACACAATGAACAAGAAGATGAACGACGCAAACACTGAAAAACTTAAAGTAACACTAAAAATAAAGGAAATTAACATGAGGATATGACATAATTTCAGAACCTAGCTCTAACACCACCTAAACCGGGCCTCAAAATCACGTGGTCATGCAACCCACAATCAAGATTGAGATCTGATCCTAGAATGTTGAAATAAGTCTGAAAGAAAGTGTGACACAATGGAAACCTGCCCCAAGGCACCAGCACTATTAGAATAAAGTAGAATGATGCCATAAAGCCAGACAATCTTCGATAAGCTAAATTCAATTCGTTCAAGAACTAAAGAATGCAAGAATCACTCTCACACATTAAAATTCAAAAATTCAGAAGTAATATTCATCAATGGGTACCGAAATTTTGGTTACATGAGTTGAAATAGTTCTTGAAAAATTGACTCTAATGGACCCCTTATGTGGACTTATATAAGGTCCACTCAAAATTGACCCAAAAACCCTAAACTGAAAAGCCCATAACGTGATCCAAACAAGCCCAAATAAATTATTATTTAAGCCCAAACAAGCCTTGGGTTGTAACTAACAAAATACAGTAAAGCCCTTAATATTAACTATATGTTGTGTCATGAGAAGAAGAGAAGGAAATAAAATATTAAAGAACTGATTCAAGGCTTATTTTGTGCCACACTCCTATCAAACCTAATTTACTTGGCTTTCCAAGGAATTGATGTCTTTACATATAGGTTATGTGACCACGTGATCACAAGGTTCACATCAAGATTGTAACAGCTTGTTTTGGGAATCTCCTAGTTCTACAAGGATCTTTAATGGGCTACAATATTGTTTCTAAATATGGCAAGGATTCATTAATGTTTCATAATCTTTTTCTAACAAGGATTCCTTATTCATCCTAGCTATACAAGGAAAGAATGGTTGATGGTTGATTAGTACTTAAAAGTGCATTTTTATCAAGGTTTTATATCATTATTTTGCACTTGAAATACCAATAACTCTTTAACTAAAGCATATTTTATAATAACATACCTAATAATATAAGATACCTTTAATTTATGGTAAATGTTCATCTTAAATGCAGGCCTATCTTCATTATGTTTAGCTAAGTTTATTATGTCAAGGTGAAAAGGTTAAACTAATGGTGTAAGAATAAGTATAGTGTAAACTCAACATGGACCTTAATGTTTAATATTAACATGTCTTATCTTTTTATCTTACTAATTCTTAATACCTTGCTTGTTAAATGGTTAATCTAGATTTGTGTTTTATAACACTTGGTACAACAAATGTTTGACACTCTCATAGCTTAACCGTATGAACAAATCTAGGATGAATAAGGAATCTTTAAAAGAAAAGGATTCTGAAACATTAATGAATCATTGCCACACTTGATTGTGCATCAAAAGTATCATTAAGTCTCTTATTTTACATATGTATTTATCGTTTTTATTTGGATTTTTTTATAATAATTGATGTGCTTTTTAGTAATGAAGTTTCTATTAATGTTTCGATAGGTTTTTGGAGCTTAAATGAATTATTTCAGAAAATTCAACGTTGGAATTCGAAATAAAGAATTAAAGAGAAATTTAGTTAAAGATTGAAGCAGATCTTGGTTTAAATAAGTTCTCCAAATTTTCCCCAAAAATCAATTCTATTCCAATTCTAGAAAAGATTATCATATGATCTATTTCAAGCCCAAACTTGCCTTATGTTGTGTGCAAACTTCAACCATCAAACACTCAAGGTTTCAATATCAATCTTAGCCTAAATAATAGATACATTTGTGTCCTTAATTGATGCTTAAATTCAGCCTCAAATCAGCCTCCAAATCAGCCCAAGCACAATCCATGATTTTACATGTTCACACAACAAATAACATTTGATTTATTTTGGGTAATTAATTGATCCAAGAGGGCAAGCACATGGATGGAAAGCTGGAGGGGACATTGTGACATTATTTTGGGTCAAAAAGAAGAAAGAGACAGCTCATAAAGGAGGAAGAAAAACGTGCACCAAAGTGTTCTCCAAGCTGGCCTGATTTGATTTTTCAGAACACCTTTCGGTGTTTTGCCCATAACTTTTGACTCAGATGTCCAAATGAGTTGTTCTTTAATGCTCTGGAAAGCTAACAGAATGGCCTATAAATATGTCTCTAATAGACATCTCGAGAAGAGGCTTCTAACAAAGTTAGAGTCAGATTTGTGTCTGAATTGTTACTGAAATTGTGTTGTGTTCTTCTTTATAGATTTCGGTTCTTTAGTTTATAAAACTCATTATTTCAGTTTGATTCGAGTTATTTCATGTTTATTAAAGTGTTATTGTATATAATCATGGTTGGCTAATCTCTTTCTTGGATCCAAATCAAGGATGATGGTGATTGAGGTGAGTTCTTTAAGATATGAATGAATCTTAATGTTTATCTTCTCATTTTCTTCATGAATGTTTTATTATTGCAAAGAAATTTTAGATATCATTTAGGTAATGTTATAATCTTAAATTTTTATGCACAAACCTTAGTTTTGGTATAGAGATTGCTTGATTCAATGTCTTACTTAATATGAAAGTACTTGTTCATTCTTAAGCAATAATCAATCTTCATCTTTTTAAACTTCATTGTAATATCTTCCATTCTAATATCACCATCATTGATATTAGGTTGAGTTATCTTGTTTATGTTGAAGAAATCACCAATACATCACCATTAAAATTCATTTGGACCAAGACTTACTTTTTCTTGTTATTTAAAATTTATTTACACTTTTTCATCTTTGAAAACAAATCCATCAATTATTTTCAACCAAGTTATTGTTAATTTAATTTCTCTTGAGTTTTTTTTTGTTACCTAGCTTAATTTCCAGATCTAGTTCTCTGTGGATATGACCTTGATCTTACCGAGTTAATTGCTACATCGCACACTTGTGCACTTGCGAGTTAAAACAAGCTGATCATAAAAAGCGGTCAAGCAACACTTGCAGATTATATTGTAGCTCATTAAAGATCCTTGTGGAAGGAACTAGGAAATTCCCAAAACTAGCTACCACATCCTTGTACAAAAAGAATCCTAACCAAATAGGAAGCCTGCAAGTCGAATGGAAGTAAATAACAAAATTCGAACAGCCTCCATTGACCAGTATTGCGGTTCCTTCTCGAACTCCGATTGACCTGAAGTTTTAACCCAAGGTAGATGATGTGCATCATGGGAATTACAATCCATCTCGTAAAGCTGAATCTAATATGCAAGAGGATTCAGATGGTCCAATGACAAGAGCGAGAGCGAAACAACTACAACGGGCCTTGACGAATCAAATTGCAATGATTGAAGCTGCGTCGGAGTTAAAAATTAGCAATCAGTTTGAAATTGGTTCAAGGGTACTTATTTGCCTACAATTGGAACTTGGAGATGGGAAAAGCCCTTAATGGTTCTTTTCATGCTGGGCTACTTGTATTTGGATTGATAATGCAAGTGAAGGAATTGATGCTGTTTACGGTCAGCACAGTAGATGGATTTGAACCCGAATTTGAAGTCATCCAATGCATGTGAAAACAAGATTTATGTAGGTAAAATTCAAGTTCAGAACGTGATCTTTCTATATTGTCCAACCATGAGTGCATTGGACTTTTGTGTCAAAAGTTATGGCTGTTTTAAATTTCGTCTGCATATGTTTTTAGAAATGTCAACAAAAAAACGTGTGTTAGTTAAATTTGTCTACTTGCTTTTTTTAAAAGTCTAGTTTTTAGGCTTGACTTCTGTCATGTTGAATTCACCTAACTTTGGAGGGATGTTCCAAAGATAAATATGTATCAGAATATGAAATAAACACTTTTGGCCAAGATTTGAAAACTTAATTCAGAGAATTAAGAGTTGTTCTTCCAAATTCGTTTTGTGAAGAACCCTACCTGACTTATCACTCTTCAATCACAAAGAGTGTGGCGTCGAAATCCTAGATTGATCTTTGTGGCGTCCAGATCGACTTATCAAAGTATCATTCTAGTTTATCTCCATCTTATTTACCTTAAATCACTACAATCCAGCCTAAATACCAAAAGAAAGACAACACAACCAGACCCATCCTTCATCCATTTTCATTATAATCATTGTTGCCGATTTTCAAATCATTCACGGCACATCATCTGGTATCAGAGCATCAGTTGCGATCTAAGACAGGAGCCAAAAACAACAACAACAAGAAGAAAGGTTTGCTGGAACAGAGGTTGACAGACTTAACTATGGCTGGAGATAAAGAAGATTTGCCAAGAGGGTTAAGTTTGGAACAGGCACAAGTCATGGGCTTACAACGATCTCATGCTGAGATTCGGGATGAGATGACTGGAATTCGTGAACAGTTGAATACCCTTATGCAAAGGATGCAAAGAAATAATTTGCAACCCCAACCGAGGCAAGCACTTAGGGTGCCACGAAATGATATTATAGAAGCTGACGAAGATCCAGATGGGGATGACGAGGCTGATGATAGGGTCAGACCAAGAAGGCAGAATTATAATCCTCCTAATGGTCTCAAACTTAAAATTCCACCGTTTAGAGGAAGTAGTTCACCTGAGGAATACTTGGAGTGGATTCAGAAGGTTGAAAAGGTGTTTGAATGGTACGAATATTCTGAAGAAAGGAAGTGCAAGGTGGCAGCACTTGAGTTTACAGATTATGCTCTTTTTATGGTGGGAAAACGTAAAGATTCAGAGGAGAAGGGAAGGAGAGGAGGAGATTGCAACATGGGCAACTATGAAAAGAGTGATGAAGAAGAGATTTGTTCCTGATTACTATAAACAGGAGCTATACATCAGACTTCAGACTTTGCGACAGGGATCTTTGACTGTGGAAGAGTATGTGAAAGAGTTTGAATTGCTGCTGATTCGATGTGAATTGATGGAACCTCAAGAGCAAACAATAGCTAGATTTCTTGGAGGGTTGAGGAAGGATATAGCTAATGTTGTTGAGTTACAACCGTACATCTTCCTTGAGGAAGTTATAAAGCTTGCAACCCGAGTAGAGAGGCAGCAGAGACGAGGAGGTGTCCGAACTAGTGTAACTACGTCAAGTGCGACAAGAGCTGTTTCTACGCCTACACGAACATGGAGCACACCTAAACGAGATGAGAAGGTGGAGTTTAGCAAGGGGAATACCAGTTCTGATTCTTTGAAGGGAAAGGAGAAAGTGACAGAACCTCAACACCCTAGGAGGTCTCGAGACATCAAGTGCTTCAAGTGCTTGGGACATGGGCATATTGCTTCGGAATGTCCAAATAAAAGGGTGATGATTTTGCATGGGGATCATGGAGAGCTGATCAGTGGAGATGAGGTTGAAACTGAAGACGAAGATGAGGTACAAGTGGCTGAACAAGAAGAGGATTTCGAACCAGTGAAGGGAGATTTGTTGGTTGTTCAACGGGTTCTGAATGCACAAATTGACGTTAGTGATGAGCAACGCGAGAACATCTTTCATACTCGATGTCAGATTCGAGATAAGGTGTGCGGGATGATCATTGATAATGGAAGTTGCACTAATGTTGCGTCAACTACCTTGGTGGAGAAATTGGGTTTAAATACCCTTTCACATCCCAGACCCTATAGTTTGCGATGGCTGAATGAGAATGGGGAGATTCGGGTGACAAAGCAAGTTCGTGTACCTTTTTCCATTAAAACCTATCACGACGAGGTTTTATGTGACGTTGCACCAATGTCAGCTAGCCATTTGTTGTTGGGTCGTCCATGGCAGTTTGATAATGATGTGACCTACAATGGACGGAAGAACACTTATTCTTTTATGCTGAATGGAAAGAAGGTGAACTTGTTACCACTGAGTTCTCAACAAGTTAGAGAGGATCAGTTACGAAGCCAACAAAAGGAGGTCACATCACGAAAGGGGCTGTTGTTAGCCAAAAAAGGAGACATCAAACAAGCATTAGCGACAACAGGGATTGTTTTCATGGTCTGGGCAAAGCAACTACTACAAGTAGAAGGATTGGACTTACCACGACAGATTAAGGAATTACTTGAAGAATTTAAAGATGTGTTTCCAGATGAATTGCCTAAAGGATTACCACCTATTCGTGGTATTGAGCATCAAATTGATTTGGTGCCGGGAGCTTCACTTCCTAATAGACCAGCATACAGATGTAATCCAGAGGAAGCGAAAGAGATTCAAAGGCAGGTCGGTGAGCTCTTAGAGAAGGGCTATGTGCGAGAATCACTTAGTCCATGTTCCGTACCTACTTTGCTTGTACCGAAGAAAGATGGTACCATGAGGATGTGCATGGACAGCCGCGCTATCAACAAAATAACAGTTAAGTATCGATTTCCTATACCCAGACTTGATGATTTGCTTGATGAGTTGCATGGTGCTGCATTGTTTTCCAAAGTCGATTTGATGAGTGGCTATCACCAAATTAGGATGAAAGAGGGAGATGAATGGAAAACAGCATTTAAAACTAAACAGGGGTTATATGAATGGATGGTAATGCCGTTTGGGTTATCTAATGCGCCTAGTACATTTATGAGGCTTATGAATCATGTTTTGAGGAAGTATATTGGGTTGTTTGTTGTAGTATATTTTGACGACATCCTGGTGTATAGCAAGACCTTTGATGATCATGTGAAGCATCTTAGAGTTGTGTTTGAGACTTTGCAAGATTCTAAGTTGTATGGGAAACTCACAAAGTGTTACTTTTGTAAAGAAAGTGTCGTGTTTCTTGGATATATTATCTCTAGCAGGGGAGTTAGAGTTGATGAGGAGAAAATTGAGGCAATTCGAGACTGGCCAAAACCTGCTAGTATCACTGATGTGAGGAGTTTCCATGGTTTAGCTTCTTTCTACAGGCGATTTGTGAAAGACTTCAGCTCTATTGTTGCTCCTATGACAGAATGCTTGAAAAAAGGGAAGGAGTTTAGATGGAGTGAGGATGCGCAGAAAGCTTTCGAGCTAATTAAGGAAAAGTTGTGTACAGCTCCAGTTTTAGCACTTCCAGACTTTGCTAAAACATTTGAAATAGAGTGCGATGCTTCCGGGGTTGGAATTGGTGCTGTTTTGATGCAAGAAAAGAGACCGATTGCATTCTTCAGTGAAAAGTTAAATGGAGCTCGTTTGAACTACTCTATTTACGACAAGGAGTTCTATGCTTTGATTCGGGCTCTGGAGGTATGGCAGCACTACTTGTTGCCTAAAGAATTTGTTATACATACTGATCATGAAGCCTTGAAGTATCTTAAGGGACAAAACAAGTTGAATCGAAGACATGCTAAATGGGTGGAATTCATGGAGTCATTTCCTTATGTTATAAAGTACAAGAAAGGGCAAGTTAATGTGGTTGCTGATGCTCTTTCTAGGAGGTACGCACTGATCTCTATGTTGAATGCAAGGCTGATGGGTTTTGAACAGGTGAAGGATCAGTATGCCAATGATTCCTACTTTGCTAATGTGGTTGCCGAATGTGCAAAGGGGGCTTGTGATGGGTTCTTTATGCATGAAGGTTACTTGTTCAAAATGGGCAGAATGTGTATTCCTTCAGGTTCGTTACGGGAGTTGCTTGTGCGAGAGGCTCATAGTGGTGGTCTTAGTGGTCATTTTGGGGAGAAGAAGACTTATGAGCTGCTGAAAGAACATTTTTTTTGGCCTAGCATGTTACGGGATGTACACAAGGTGATTGAAAGATGTGCTATTTGCAAGAGAGCTAAAGGTAAAGAGAATGCGTATGGACTCTATATGCCACTGCCTATTCCAGAGCAACCATGGATGGACATTAGCATGGACTTTGTACTTGGACTACCGAGAACACAACGTGGGAAGGATTCAATAATGGTGGTGGTTGATCGATTCTCCAAAATGTCCCATTTCATTCCTTGTACGAAAACTGACGATGCAGTACATGTTGCTGATTTGTTCTTTCAAGAGATTGTTCGTTTGCATGGAATTCCTAAAAGCATTGTCTCTGATCGTGATACAAAGTTCTTAAGCCACTTTTGGAAGACTCTTTGGAGGAAACTTGGAACAAAGTTACTTTTCAGTACGGCATGTCATCCACAAACTGATGGACAAACTGAGGTAGTAAACCGAACTTTATCTTCTTTGTTACGAGCTGTAATACATAAGAATTTGAAGAGTTGGGATACTTGTTTGCCGATTGTGGAGTTTGCATATAATCGTAGTGTGCATGGGGCTACAAAATTTTCACCATTCGAGGTTGTCTATGGCTTTAATCCTTGTGTTCCTATTGATCTTGTTCATATTCCAATTGATGAGAGGACATCTATGGATGGAATTAGAAAGGCAGAATTGATGAAGAAACTACATGAGCAGGTTCGACTACATATTGAGGAGAAAACAACAAAGTATGCTAAACAAGCTAACAAGGGGCGAAAGATGGTCAGGTTTGAACCTGGAGATCTTGTTTGGATTCATATTAGCAAGGGCAGATTTCCAAGCAAACGTAAGTCCAAGTTGATGCCAAGAGCTGACGGTCCATTTCGTATTATAGAGAAGGTGAATGACAATGCGTATAAGGTAGATCTTCCTGGTGATTACAACGTATCAGCTACTTTTAATGTGAAAGACTTATCTCCGTACTTGGATGATGATGACGATTCTGATTTGAGGACAAATCATTTTCAACCCGGGGCTGATGATGTGCATCATGGGAATTACAATCCATCTCGTAAAGCTGAATCTAATATGCAAGAGGATTCAGATGGTCCAATGACAAGAGCGAGAGCGAAACAACTACAACGGGCCTTGACGAATCAAATTGCAATGATTGAAGCTGCGTCGGAGTTAAAAATTAGCAATCAGTTTGAAATTGGTTCAAGGGTACTTATTTGCCTACAATTGGAACTTGGAGATGGGAAAAGCCCTTAATGGTTCTTTTCATGCTGGGCTACTTGTATTTGGATTGATAATGCAAGTGAAGGAATTGATGCTGTTTACGGTCAGCACAGTAGATGGATTTGAACCCGAATTTGAAGTCATCCAATGCATGTGAAAACAAGATTTATGTAGGTAAAATTCAAGTTCAGAACGTGATCTTTCTATATTGTCCAACCATGAGTGCATTGGACTTTTGTGTCAAAAGTTATGGCTGTTTTAAATTTCGTCTGCATATGTTTTAGAAATGTCAACAAAAAACGTGTGTTAGTTAAATTTGTCTACTTGCTTTTTTTAAAAGTCTAGTTTTTAGGCTTGACTTCTGTCATGTTGAATTCACCTAACTTTGGAGGGATGTTCCAAAGATAAATATGTATCAGAATATGAAATAAACACTTTTGGCCAAGATTTGAAAACTTAATTCAGAGAATTAAGAGTTGTTCTTCCAAATTCGTTTTGTGAAGAACCCTACCTGACTTATCACTCTTCAATCACAAAGAGTGTGGCGTCGAAATCCTAGATTGATCTTTGTGGCGTCCAGATCGACTTATCAAAGTATCATTCTAGTTTATCTCCATCTTATTTACCTTAAATCACTACAATCCAGCCTAAATACCAAAAGAAAGACAACACAACCAGACCCATCCTTCATCCATTTTCATTATAATCATTGTTGCCGATTTTCAAATCATTCACGGCACATCAGTAGAAAACCATGTTTGGAGAGTCCACATAAAGTATTAGCCCGATCCAACGGTTGGATTGAGAATTTTGATTGTTGTCGTAAACTTGGATTGTTGCGCTTTTTGCGCCAAAATCTGAATCTGACCTTACTTAGGTCGTATCAGAGGGCTGAATCGTATCATTCCCTCCCTCTTCAAGAAGATTAGCCCTCGAATCTTGAATAGAATTAATAGGGACTTCAGTAGCCTCTTGTTTAAGCCTTCAGAATCCCTTTATTGCTAACACCTTTCTCCAACAACACTGTCTAGAAGTAGTGACTAACAAGAATTTCAAATAAGCACACCGTACTAACCACTAACGAACATACTTTTGAATGATAACCACAACGACTCTCCTTCGTCTTTCATCCTTTTGGCGTTGTACCTCTTTTCCCTATGAAGCTTAAAGATCATAGAATAGTCTTCTACACTTATCAACTTCTCATTCTAAAACCCCCAAACCATGGCTTAATTTTTCACATCGTTGATCAACAATCCTCTTGTGTTCCCTCTTCCTTGGTGAATACATGACACAAATAGGAAAAAAAACAACAAGAAGACGATGAAAAGAATAGAGTTTATAACAGGAAAAACACTGATTTAGATTCGAGATTACAAATCTAACTTTTGTTTGGACTAGAACTTAACGAAAAAAACAAACAAATGTGAAAGTGATGAAAATGACTCAAACAACAACCAAATATCAAAATATGATTATAGTATAACGGCAGGAACGAAATCAACAGAAACAAAAAAAGTTTTGAAAGATAACACCAAACAGACCCGTTACGACAAAACAAGACCCAATTCAGGAACCTAAAGAAACCGATATCCAAATGACCTAGAATTTCATATATAGTATTCTGATACTAAACAAACAGCAAATCAAACTTTATAGGGCATTGTATTATGTCTAGGTACCAAAACCCTTTGTATGATCAGTTTGCGGTAGAATTGAACCTCCAATTAAAACCTCCAAAAGTCAATATCAAAATAAGCCCAAATTTAATATGTGGTGCGATATAATATGTAATACACAGAATATGAAGTTTCAATTGATTCTAAGGTGGTTTGCTTATGGTTCACTAAGAGTAGTGTTTTTACGGCAGAATTGAACCTCGAATTAAAACCTCAAGCACACAATATCAAAATAAAACCAAATTTGATATATGATGCGATCTCACCCCCAATAGACTGACTATAAAGTTTTAATTGATTCTAAGGTGGTTTGCTTATGGGTCACCAAGAGTTGTGTTTCTGCGGCATAAATTTAATGATCCTTCAAATTTCAACTAATGCCTTTCTACTGAAAGAACAAGAGATGGACGTAAACACTGAAAGACTTAAAGGAACACTAAAAAATTTGAAAATAACAAAAGGATATGATCTTGTTTCGGAGCCTAGCTTTGATAACAACTAATGCAAACCTCGTGATCACGTGGTCACGCAACCCAGAATCAAGATTGAGATTTGTTCCCGGAAAGCCAAAATAGGTCTGATAGGAGTGTGACACAATGGAAACCTGCCCCAAGGCACCAACACTATTGGAATGAGTAGAATGATGCCACGAAGCCAGTTAATCTTCAATAAGTCACATTCAGTTCATTCAAGAACTCAAGAATGCAAGAATCACTCTCACACGTTAAAACTGAAAAATTCAGAATAATGATCATCAAAGCTGCCGAAATTTTGGCTTACATGAGTTTAAATAGTTCTTGAAAAATTAACCCTAACGGACCTCTTATGTGGACTTATATGAGGTCCACTCAAAACTGCCCAAAACCCTAAATTGAAAAGCCCATAACCTGATCCAAACAAGCCTTGGACCCTAGCTCAAAACAAAGTTTTAATTAAGCCCAAACATTAAAGAAAATACTAAAAATAACTAATCTGTCATTAAATTTATACCACCAGCCCTTCTTTCCTTGTGTAGCTAGGATGAATAAGGAATCCTTATAAGAAAAGGATTCTGAAACATTAATGAATCATTGCCACACTTGCAGATTATATTGCAGCTCATTAAAGATCCTTGGGGAAAGAACTAGGAAATTCCCAAAACCAGCTACCACATCCTTGTACGAAAAGAATCCTAACCAAATAGGAAGCCCACAAGTCGAATGAAAGTAAATAACAAAATTCGAACTGCCTCCATTGACCAGTATTGCGGTTCCTTACCGAACCCCGATTGACTTGAAGTTTTAACCCAAGGTAGCAAAACATGTTTGGAGAGTCCACATAAAGTATTAGCCCGATCCAACGATTGGATTGAGAATTATGACTGTTGCCGTAAACTTGGACTGTTGCGTTTTTTACGCCAAAATCTGAATCTGACCTTACTTAGATCGTATTAGAGGGTTGAACCGTATCAATTAGTGGATCCTCTAACCTTGACATTTGTTTTTATAATTGTTTAATCTTTACATTAATCTTTCATCTCAAAGTTCTCACAAACTTATTCTTCTTCTTCTTTATTGTTGTTGTTGTTGTTGTATAGGTATCGATACTTGCTTAATACTTGCCCTCATCATGGTTTTGAAACATGGAGATTGGTTTCACAATTTTATGAAGGATTAACACCTAAAGATAGGCAAATGGTGGAATTGATGTGCAGTGATACTTTTGAAAATAAAGACCCTGATGAAGCAATGGAGTACCTAGACTTGCTAACTGAAAATGCATAAAATTGGGATACTATAGGCACTTATGAGGCACCAAGTAAAACTGATGCGAACCTCGTGATCACGTTGTCACGCAACCCACAATCAAGATTGAGATTTGATCCTGAAAAGCCGAAATAGGTCTGATAGGAATGTGACACAATGAAAACCTGCCCCAAGGCACCAACACTATTGGAATGAGTAGAATGATGCCACGAAGCCAGTTAATCTTCAATAAGTCATATTCAGTTCATTCAAGAACTCAAGAATGCAAGAATCACTCTCACACGTTAAAACTGAAAAATTCAGAATAATGATCATCAAAGCTGCCGAAATTTTGGCTTACATGAGTTTAAATAGTTCTTGAAAAATTAACCCTAACGGACCTCTTATGTGGACTTATATGAGGTCCACTCAAAACTACCCAAAACCCTAAACTGAAAAGCCCATAATCTGATCCAAACAAGCCTTGGACCCTAGCTCAAAACAAAGTTTTAATTTAGCCTAAACATTAAAGAAAATAATAAAAATAACTAATCTGTCATTAAAGTTTATACCACCAGCCCTTTTTTCCTTGTGTAGCTAGGATGAATAAGGAATCCTTATAAGAAAAATATTCTGAAACATTAATGAATCACTGATACGATCCAGGCAAGGTCAAATTCGGATTTTGACGTAAAATGTGCAACTATCCAGTTTTACGGAAATAGTCATAATTCTCAATCCTACCGTTGGATCGGGCTGAAATTTTACGTGGAGGCTCTTGACATGTTTTCGTACCTTGGGTTAAAATATCATGTCAATCGTAGTTCGGCAAGGCATCCAAACACGGGTCAACAGAGGCTGTTCAAGTTTTGTTATTTACTTCCTTTTGACTTGTGGACTTCCTATTTGGCTAGGATTCTTTTCTTAAATGGATGTGGCAGCTTATTTTGAGAAACTCCTAACTCTACAAAGATCTTTAATGGGCTGCAACATAGTTTCCAAGTGTGGCAAGGATTCATAAATGTTTCAGAATCCTTTTCTTACAAGGATTCCTTATTCATCCTAGCTACAAAAAGGAAAGAAGATTTCAGAATTAATTCCACCTTCAGATTTGATTCTCCTAGCTTATATGGGACTTCTAAAAAGCAACAAATCTGATCCTATCATAATTAGGATATTAAATTCGGATTTATTTATTTTATTGTTATTTTCTTCCTAGTTTAGGGTTTGCAAAAAAAGAAAGAAAAAATTGATAATATTTATGATAATAAAAACGTAGACAAGTTTGGTTTTGTAGCCTCCCTAACCTAAGCAATTAAGCCCGAAGGGGTGTTTTAACACCTAATACCCTAAAGTCAACTAACTTAGGAGCTATTGGCCCAAAGCTTTTTACATGGGTTAAGGAGAAAAGCTTAAGGGAATCAAACATTGCACTATCTACATATCAGTATCTGCAACCCGAGTTACTAAGCTCGTAGGGTTGTCTCAACACCTAATGCCCTAAGACCAACTAGTCTGGGAGTCATTAGTCGAAAACTCATTATATGGGTTAAAGATGCATCGTGTTTTAAGTTGTATGTGTATATAAATAAATAATAATAATAATAAATAAAAAATAAAAAAAAATAATAATAATCCCAACCTAAGGAAGTTAACCTTAAACATTAGAACATAATATTGTTTTCTTCCAACAAAAGATCCATCATCTATGTTTTCATACATTAAGCACATAAAAAGAAGGTTTATTAATATCTTGTTTAAGAAATATGAAGCAGAAATATAAATTTAATGAGAGTTTGTTTATCTGGATAGATTAATGGAAGTTGAATGATGAGTGCCTTGCTTTATGGAATTTGCAAATTGTTTTTCTATTTTAACACTTTGATTACTAGGGACTAGTAATAAGCTGGTTGAGGGGTGTGATTAGTACTTAAAAGTACATTATTGTTGTTCTTATTGTTGTTATTATTGTTGGTGTTGTTGTTGTCTTGTTATTTATAATTTATACAATTAACCTCTCTGTGGTTCGACTCCGGTCTTGCCAGGTTATTTATTACTTCGACACTCCTGCACTTGGGAGAAGACATCAATCTTTTGGTCGTGTCAGGGTCTTTAGATAATCTTCTGTTGACCCTTGAGACGCATCCTAGTGGAGATGTGCATCGTGCAATTCATGATTTGTGGCCATAATTCCATAAACAACATGCTTGACTTAGTCTTGGAAATCTGACTAAAAAAGACCCTGTTTGCCAGTTTTTAAGAAAAGTGGATGGGAAGCCTATCCCCGACCCATAGAGGGCGTTTAAGTCGTTCTTAGACGTAAAACCAAGGGAAGATGTGAGTCACAATCACAACTACCTATACATACACATGCTTTTTCAAAATAAATAATTAATAAAGAGAGAGAGTGTGAGACTGCAGTTGGCCTACATATAGGTGGTATGATTGCATTTTTAGTTTCTCATCTATAAATTCTTCTCTTCCTTCCTTTCATTTCTACTCAACCCATACATTCATCAAATATAGAAGTGTGTAGAAATGGCAGGTTCCTCAAGTCATCACATAAGAAATATTTGTGTTTTTGGTGGATCCAATCCTGGGAAAGAAAAATGTTTTTAGAATCATCAAATCATCTTGGTGAGGTACTAGCTGAGAGAAAGATTCATTTAGTGTATGGGGGAGGCAGCCTTGGGTTAATGGGAGGTGTGTTAATGGCTGCATTTTTAGGAGGCAGTCAAGTTTTGGGGGTTGTCCCCAAAGCTTTAGCAAATAGGGACATCATTGGAAAAACAATTGGAGAGGAACTACAGGTCCCCACAATGTCTGATCGATTGAATGCCATGTTTAACCATGTTGATGCCTTCATTGCCTTACCAGGTGGTCTGGGCATATTGGAAGAGATCTTTCATATTTCCTCTTGGGCCAAACTACACATTCACCATAAACCTATAGGTTTGTTAAATGTTAATGGTTTCTATGATAAATTGTTGTCTTTTCTTGATCAAGCTGTGAAACAAGAATTTCTAACATCTTCGGCATGACAAATCATAATCTCTGATGCTACTGCTGAACAATTGATTAACCAACTACAATCTTTCATCCCTGTCATTGATCCTTGCATGAGTCGCCTAAATTTGTCAACTAAGAAAAGTCTAGGCACTGATTAGTACTTAAAAGTGCATGTTTATCAAGGTTTTATATCATCATTTTGCACTTGAAGTATCAATAACTCCTTAACTAATGCATGTTTTATAATAACAAGTTTGATATTATAAGATACCTTAATTTATGGTAAATGCTCATTTTAAATGCAGGACTATCACATAAATAAAAGGATTGATTGATGAGTTTAAGCATTGAAAGTTAAAGGACAAAGAGATGGCCAAACTTAGAAAAGAGATGTCGGTGCAGTCCAAACCGGAACATTGCTCGGTAATTGGATCATATCTGGAGCTCTAGATCTCGGATTTAGGTCCACTTTATATGGATGGAAAGGTAAGACAAAAGCCTACAACTTTCATGAGGAGCCCAAGATTTGAAAAGGTCGTTTTGAAGTCCAAATTGAAGGAACAACGAAGAAGTCCGAAGCTGTCTTGCAGCCCAAACACTATTTAGTGTTCAGCCCATATCTTGAGTTCTAGAAGTCCAAATGACCTCATCTTTTTTTTGTTGGAAAGCTGAGACAATTTCCTAGAACATTCCTGAGGATTCTGGGCAAATTATGATGTTAGCAATGACGTCTTGATCAGACAAGAAGATAAGGATTGTTATCTAGTCAAGATGTGGCCACCCACTCATCAATTAGTCAACAAATCAATAGTTCCAAATTTTGGCCTATAAAAGGAGGCACTTACCATGTATTGAGGCATCTTGGTGTGCAGATCAAGATCATGCTCTTGCTTTCTCTCTTTGTATTGCTTATGTCTTGCTTTCATTAATATCAAGTTTATGCACTTCATTTCCTTTTCTTTTACTTAGTTAACTTCTTTCTCATTTATGTTCTTATCTTGTTTATTTATGTTTCTTTCTTTCATTATGTTTAGCTAAGTTAATTATGTCAAGGTGAAAAGGGCACACTAATGGTGTAAGAATAAGTATAATATAAACTTAACATGGACCTTAACGATGGATACTAACATGTTTTATATTTGTTATCTTGTTCACTTTTAATACTTTGCTTGTTAAATGGTTAATCTAGATTTATGTTGTATAACACTTGGTACAACAAATACTTGGTACTTTCATAGCCCATACTGTATGGTATAACCGACACCTGAGCTATGAAAGGGACTTGATTTGTTGTTAACATAAGTTATAATCATGAACGCCTGCCAACATTTACAAGTATTAGCTTTATTCGAATAAGATAACTAATGTAATCATGTTAACAATTTATAATCTGATTGGAACCTCCTTTATGTGTGGTTTCCAATTGAGTAATAAGAGTTTATATTATACTTGTTTGAAGTACCATTAGTGGATCCTCTAACCTTGACATTCGTTTTTATCATTGTTTAATCCTTACATTAATCTTCCAACTCAAAGTTCTCATTAATTTCTTCATCTTCTTCTATTGCTACTACTACTACTATTATTATTTTTATTATTGTTGTTGTTGTTATTTACATTCTGTAATATATCCCTTTGATCTTTTCATAAACTCAGTATATAGGCTGGAAACCTGTGACCCGATCTTTGGATCATTCTCAGGTGTAACAACGCCACGTACTGAGTATTATAATAATAATTATTGTTATTGTTGTTATTGTTGTTGTTGTTGTATTGTTATTTATAATTTATACAATTAACCTCTCTGTGGTTCGACCCCGATCTTACTAAGTTATTTATTACTTCGACACTCCTGCACTTGGGAAAAGACATCAAGCTTTTGGTCGTGTCAAGTTTTTGGCGCCGTTGCGGGGGAGGTAAATTCTTGTATAAATTATAATATTTAATTTATTTTTCTCTTTTCACTTTTCATTTTATCTATTTTTGTTTCCTTTGTTTTGTTTTGTTTCTTTTTCTTCTATTTTCTTTTCTTGCTTTTATTCTCTTCTTACACGTACATGAGAGTTTGGTCACGTACTTTAAGTGGTAGACTTTGTAGGGTATCCTCATCATTTTCAGAAAATATGGCCGAAGAAGATAATCAATCACTTCATAATGAGAATAATGAGAATAACCGTATGAGAACACTTAGAGACCACATGAATCCCACAAGAACAAGTGCACCCTCATGCATAGTTTTCCCTCCTGATGCATCTCATTTTAATTTTAAGCCAGGCATTATTCAACTTTTACCATCTTTTCATGGCTTAGACTTAGAAAATCCATACTTGCATTTAAGGGAATTTGAGGAGGTCTGTAATACCTATAATGACTCAAATTGTAGCATGAACACCATTCGATTAAAGCTTTTTCCTTTTTCATTAAAAGATAAAGCTAAAACATGGCTACAAAATTTGAGACCGGGATCCATTCGTGCTTGGGATGAAATGCAACAACAATTCTTAAAGAAGTTTTTTCCATCTCACAGAACAAACTCTTTCAAAAGACAAATCATCACTTTCACTCAAAAGCCAGGAGAAACATTTTACCAATGTTGGGATAGGTATCGAGATTTGCTTAATACTTGCCCACATCATGGTTTTGAAACATGGAGATTGGTTTCACATTTTTATGAGGGTTTAACACCTAGAGATAGGCAAATGGTTGAATTGATGTGCAATGGAACTTTTGAAGATAAAGACCCTAATGAAGCAATGGAGTACCTAGACTTGCTAGCTGAAAATTGGGACACCACAGGTACTTATGAGGCACCAGGTAAAACTCAACCTCATACATCTAGTGGGAGTATGCACAACCTTAGGGAAGATCATGACCTCCAAGCCAAGTTTGCATCTTTAGCTAGAAAAGTCGAGGCACTAGAATTAAAAAAGAGTGGTCAATTAAAATCTATTCAAGACATTGTGTGTCAAATCTGTGAAACAAATGAGCATGCAACCAATGATTGTCCAACTTTGCCTTCTTTCAAGGAATGCCTCCATGAACAAGCCCATGCTTTAAACAGTTTCCAAAGACCCAACCATAACCCATACTCACAAACATATAACCCTGGTTGGAGAAATCACCCAAATTTTAGTTGGAAGAGTGATAGCAACAATGCACAAACTTCACATCCACCGTTTCAAGCACACCATAATTTCCAAAATTCTCATGGATATGCACCTCCTTATGCTCCACCTCCTAGAAGAAATTTTGAGGAAACATTGCATGCATTCATTGAAAAGCAGGAGACAATCAACACTCAACTTGCTCAAAGCATGACCGATTTTAAAGATGCTCTTGCAAAATTAACATCTGCTCTTAGTTTCCAAGAGAAAGGTAAGTTTCCTTCTCAACCACAGCAAAATCCAAAGGGGCAATACAATGCAAATGCAAGTAGTTCTGGAAGCCAACACATGGATCAAGTCAAATCAGTCATCACTCTTCGTAGTGGTAAGGTTATTGAAAAACCTATTCTTGAACCTTGTGAGAAAGATGATGAGTCTATCTCTAAGGGTAAGGAAGGGGTTGAACCTGAACATTGCAAAGAAAAGGCTGATTCCCCGCCAGCACTTCCATTTCCTCATGCCATGATCAAACAAAGGAAAGTTAGTCACAACTCTGAAATCTTTGAAATTTTCAAACAGGTAAGGATCAATATACCTTTGTTGGATGCTATTAAACAGGTTCCTTCCTATGCTAAATTTTTGAAAGATCTGTGCATTGTGAAGAGAAAATTGAATGTGAAAAAGAAAGCATTTTTAGCCGAAACAAGTAAGTGCCATTCTTCAGAACAATAATGCTTTGAAATATAAAGACCCTGGTTGTCCTACAATTTCTTGCTTTATTGGAGAACATAAAATTGAAAGAGCCTTACTTGATCTTGGAGCTAGTGTGAATTTACTTCCATATTCAGTTTTTCAGAGTCTCAATCTAGGTGAGTTAAAACCAACCTCTGTAACTCTTTTACTCGCCGATAGATCTGTAAAAGTGCCTAGAGGAATAATTGAAGATGTGTTGGTACAAGTTGATAAATTCATTTATCCTGTGGATTTTGTTGTCTTGGACACGCAACCTGTTGAAGCATGTAATTCAATTCCTGTCATTTTAGGATGTCCATTTCTTGCCACTTCTAATGCATTGATTAATTGTAGGAATGGACTGATGAAGCTATCATTTGGAAACATGACATTGGAGATGAATATTTTCAACATTTACAAGCAACCTGGAGATGATAATGATTTACAGGAAGTGGACTTTATTGAAAAATTAGTTCATGATCAATTTCAAACCACTTCTAGTGAAACTGAGATTGATGAATCTGATGATTTGCAAATGGTCTACTTTCAGGAATCAAAGGCATGCAATTGGAGACCACAAATTGAAGAATTGCCACCACGATCAATTGAGCCCATACCTTCAAGTGTTCAACCACCAAAACCTGAATTGAAGCCGTTACCATTTAATCTCAAATACTCATTTTTGGGAGAAAATAAAACTTTTTCGGTAATAATCTCTTCCAAACTTAATGCGCATCAAGAAGGTAAGTTATTACAGACTCTGAAAATGCACAAAAATGCATTAGGATGGACCATAGCTGACATAAAAGGAATTAGCCCTTTGATTTGCACACACAGGATTTATTTGGAGGAAAATGCTAAACCCTCTAGAGAAATGCAACGAAGGCTTAATCCTAATATGAAAGAAGTAGTGAAAAATGAAGTCATTAAGCTTCTAGATAATGGAATCATTTATCCTATTTCTGATAGCAAATGGGTAAGTCCTACCCAAGTTGTACCCAAAAAGTCTGGAGTCACTGTGATAACAAATGAGAAAAATGAGTTAATTCCAACTAGGACTGTTACGGGTTGGCGCATGTGCATTGACTATAGGAAACTTAATTCAATGACTAGAAAAGATCATTTCCCTTTACCTTTCATGGACCAAATCCTAGAAAGAGTTGCAGGTCATGAATTTTATTGTTTCCTAGATGGTTATTCAGGTTACAATCAAATTGAAAATTGCATTGGAAGATCAAGAGAAGACTACTTTCACATGTCCATTTGGTACTTTTGCATATCGAAGGATGCCTTTTGGATTATGTAATGCACCAGCCACGTTTCAAAGATGCATGCTTAGCATATTCAGTGATATGGTTGAACGTTTTCTTGAAATTTTTATGGATGATTTTTTCTGTTTTTGGTGATTCATTTGATGATTGTTTGACTAACTTAGAAAAGGTTTTTGAGCAGGTGTGAAGAGAAGAATCTTGTACTGAATTGGGAAAAATGTCACTTTTATGGTAACAAACGGCATCGTACTTGGTCACATTGTTTCATCGAAAGGAATTGAGGTTGACAAATCTAAAATCGAGTTAATTGCCAACTTACCAACACCAAAATCTGTTAAAGATGTTAGATCATTCTTAGGACATGCTGGTTTTTTACAGAAGGTTCATCAAAGATTTTAGTGTAATATCTAAGCCCTTGAGTAACCTTCTAACAAAGGATAATATTTTTGAATGGACTGAACATTGTGAGGAAGCCTTTGTTAAACTTAAAAACTTGCTTACTTCTGCTCCTGTCATTCAACCTCGTGATTGGTCATTACCTTTTGAAATAATGTGTGACGCTAGTGATTATGCCGTGGGTGCTGTCTTGGGACAAAGGAAAGATAAGAAACCTTATGTGATTTACTATGCAAGTAAAACTTTAAATAGTGCTCAAATGAATTACACTACCACTGAAAAAGAATTACTTGCAGTAGTATTTGCATGTGACAAGTTCAGATCTTTATCTTGTTGGCTCACCTGTTATTGTTTTTAGTGATCATGCAGCATGAAATATCTTCTCTCTAAGAAAGATTCTAAGGCTAGATTGGTGCGGTGGATTTTGTTACTTCAAGAATTTGATATCACAATCAAAGACAAGAAAGGCACCGAAAATGTTGTCGCGGATCATTTGTCAAGATTTGACAACCGATTCGAGATCTGAACATTACACCAATCGATGACTACTTTCCTGATGAATCTTTATTTTCTGTCTCTACGATGTTCTTGGTTTGCTAATATTGTTAATTTTCTTGTTTCAGGACAATTGCCAGCTCATTGGAAGTACCCAAGACAAAAGAAAGTTCTTGAACGAAGTAAAGAACTTTTATTGGGATGACCCTTATTTATTCAAATATTGTCCTGATCAAATATTTCGAAGATGCATTCCTGACAATGAGGTTAGTAGTGTCATTAAATTTTGTCATTCTGAGGCATGTGGGGGTCATTTCTCATCAAGAAAGACAACTGCAAAAATCTTACAAAGTGGATTCTATTGGCCCACCATGTTCAAAGACTCACATGCATTCTGTAAGATTTGTGAAAATTGTCAAAAGTTGGGATCTATTTCGAAACGTCACATGATGCCTTTAAATCCTATTCTTGTCATTGAGATCTTTGATTGTTGGGGTATAGATTTCATGGGTCCATTTCCTCCATCATTTGGTTTCTTGTACATATTGGTCGCAGTAGATTATGTTTCAAAATGGATAGAGGCAATTCCAAGTCGAACCAATGATCACAAAATAGTGATAAAGTTTTTGAAAGAAAACATTTTAAGTCGATTTGGAATCCCTCGAGCCATGATAAGTGACGATGGAACACACTTTTGCAACAAGCCATTTGAGTCTTTAATGAAGAAATATGGAATCACACATAAAGTTGCCACCCCTTATCACCCTCAGACAAGTGGACAAGTAGAGCTTGCTAATAGGGAGATCAAACAGATCTTGGAGAAAACAGTGAACCCTAATAGGAAAGACTGGTCTTTAAGACTTAATGATGCACTTTGGGCTTATCGAACTGCTTATAAAACATCATTAGGTATGTCACCTTATAGACTAGTCTATGGAAAACCTTGTCAGTTGCCTGTGGAAATTGAACATAAAGCTTATTGGGCTATTAAAGCTTTCAATTCAAGCCTTGATGATGCTAGTCAGCTGCGAAAATTGCAAATAAATGAGCTTGAGGAAATAAGAAATGATGCATATGACAATTCAAAAATTCATAAAGCAAGAATTAAAGAGTTTCATGACAAGAAAATACTGAGAAAAAACATTCAATGTTGGTCAAAAAGTCTTGCTTTATAATTCTCGACTCCATTTATTTCCTGGAAAACTAAGAACAAGATGGAGCGGTCCTTTTATTGTGAAACATGTGTATCCATATGGGGCCTGTGATATTGAGAATCCAAAGAATGGCAATGTTTTCAAGGTAAATGGGCATCGTTTGAAAGTTTATTTGACAATTTTTCGGTTGAAAATGACTCTATTGAATTGAGTGATCCTGTATATAAAGATTGATTCTTTTTCTCACATTGTTTTGTGTTTTGTTGTTTTGCTAGTCTCTCTTTCACCCCGGTCAAAATGGCGGATAACGGTACTCCGTGACTTAAGTCGGTTCTTTCAGTTTCCCAAATAACTGATATCTGTATATGTTTGTATAATTCTTAGCTCTTTCTTCCTTCTTTGAATCGCTTCTCTAATTCTCTTTTGAAAATGGACACCACTCTTGAAAAGTTGAAAAGGTATTTTCCCACTTTGCCTCCACATGCGATTAATAAAATTTACCGTGCTAGGTGTGCAAGATTGAGGTTGTTAATGAATCATGGAATTCCTGAAGATATCCGTTGGTTAATTGAAGCAAAGGTTCGATTATCAGGTGAGTCATCCAATTCTTTCATTTCACACATGCCTGGAACAGGTAAAAGCACTTTTGCAAAGAAACGTCGTGCAAAACGACTGAAAGTCTATCATCGATGTGCCAGATGGACTTGTAATACGACATGTCGTTCTTTAGGAATGGTATCTGTAAACCGTGAAGATAAGATACAATTCATTAAGGATGGCCTGAGTAAGGGGTCTTTAGATAATCTTTTGTTGACCCTTGAGACGCATCCTAGTGGAGATGTGCATCGTGTAATTCATGATTTATGGCCACAATTCCATAAAGAACATGATCGACTTAGTCTTGGGAATCTGACTAAAAAAGACCCTGTTTGCCAGTTTTTAAGAAAACTGGATGGGAAGCCTATCCCCGACCCATAGAGGGCGTTTAAGCCGTTCTTGGACGTAAAACCAAGGGAAGATGTGAGCCACAATCACAACTACCTGTACATACACATGCTTTTTCAACATAAATAATTAATAAAGAGAGAGAGAGAGAGAGAGAGAGAGAGAGAGTTTGTGAGACTACAGCTGGCCTACATATAGGTGGTATGATTGCATTTTCAATTTTCATCTATAAATTCTTCTCTTCCTTCCCTTCATTTCTACTCATCCCATACATTCATCAAAATATAGAAGTGTGTAGAAATGGCAGGTCCTCAAGTCATCATATAAGAAATATTTGTGTTTTCGGTGGATCCAGTTCTGGGAAAGAAAAAGAGTTTTTAGAATCAGCAAATCATCTTGGTCGGGTACTAGCTGAGAGAAACGATTCATTTAGTGTATGGGGGAGGCAGCCTTGGGTTAATGGGAGGTGTGTCAATGGCTGCATTTTTAGGAGGCAGTCAAGTTTTGGGGGTTGTCCCCAAAGCTTTAGCAACTGGGACATCATTGGAAAAACAATTGGAAGAGGAACTACAGGTCCCAACAATGTCTGACCGACTGAATACCATGTTTAACCATGCTGATGCCTTCATTGCCTTACCAGGTGGTCTGGGCACATTGGAAGAGATCTTTCATATTTCATCTTGGGCCCAACTGCACATTCACCATAAACCTATAGGTTTGTTAAATGTTAATGGTTTTTATGATAAGTTGCTGTCTTTCCTTGATCAAGCTGTGGAACAGGAATTTCTAACATCTTCGGCACGACGAATCATAATCTCTGCTGCTACTGCTGAACAATTGATTGACCAACTACAATCTTTCATCCCTGTCATTGATCCCTGCATGAGTCGTCTAGATTGGTCAACTAAGGAAAGCCGTAAAAAGCTTAGATTAGATTTGAGCCTTCATCTGTGAAACCTTGTGTCTTTTGGTTTTATTAATAGCATATTATTTTGTTTTGTTACTTCTTATGTTTGTTTAAGTGTGTTTCAGGTTGTTCATTGTTCGTTGTTTCAGGTGATGTCTTCTATACTCTATCTTTCTACCTTCGAACATTGAGGACAATGTCTCGTTTTGGTTGGGGGGAGAGGGTAGTAGTTTAAAAAAAAAAAAAATACTAACTTACTAACTGTTTTTGCTATTATTAAAACCATTTGACAAAATTGTTATTAGGATGGCAGAGTATGGAATCAATTTTATTGACTCTAGAGACGCATCTTAGTAAGTTTCATTACCAAGGTCTATCATAATACTTCTTGAAATATTCAGGTTTACAAACTCTCACATTGTTATCACTTGATTCTGCTCCTATACTCATTTAACAAGTATTATTAAACCTTCATTTTCACACACACACTTTAACATATGATTGTGGGTTGCACATTGGATTATTACATTAATTATGTTCTTTTGTTGAAGGTAACAACTAAGGGAGAAAGGATAGTATATAATTTGCAAAGAAAAAAAAAAAGAGGAAAAAAAAAAAAAGATAGTATTGATGATAATAAAAACGTGGATAAGTTTGGTTTCGTAGCCTCCCTAACCTAAGCAATTAAGCCCGAAGGGGTGTTTTAACACCTAATACCCTAAAGTCAAACTGACTTGGGAGCTATTGGCCCAAAGCTTGTTACATGGGTTAAGGAGAAAAGCTTAAGGGAATCAAACATTGCACTATCTACGTATCAGTATCTGCAACCCGAGTTGTTAAGCTCGTAGGGGTGTTTCAACACCTAATGCCCTAAGACCAACTGGTCTGGGAGTCATTAGCCTAAAACTCGTTACATGGGTTAAAGATACATTGTGTTTTAAGTTGTATGTGTATATAAATAAAAAAAAAAAAAAAAAGAGAAAAAAAAAAATCCCAACCCAAGGAAGTTCACCTTAAACATTTGAACATAATATTGTTTTCTTCCAACAAAAGCCCCATCATCTATGTTTTCATTGAGCACACAAAAAGAAGGTTTATTAATATCTTGTTTACGAAGTATGAAGCAGGAATATAAATTTAATGAGAGTTTGTTTATCTGGATAGATTAATGGAAGTTGAATGATGAATGCCTTGCTTTGTGATACTTGCAAATTGTTTCTCTATTTTAACGCTTTAGATTACTAGGGACTAGTAATAAGCTGGTTGGGGGGTGTGATTAGTACTTAAAAGTGCATGTTTATCAAGGTTTTATATCATCATTTTGCACTTGAAGTATCAATAACTCCTTAACTAAAGCATGTTTTATAATAACAAGTTTGATATTATAAGATACCTTAATTTATGGTAAATGCTCATTTTAAATGCAGGACTATCACATAAAATAAAAGGATTGATTGATGAGTTTAAGCATTGAAAGTTAAAGGACAAAGAGATGGCCAAACTTAGAAAAGAGATGTCGGTGCAGTCCAAACCGGAACATTGCTCGGTAATTGGATCATATCTGGAGCTCTAGATCTCGGATTTAGGTCCACTTTATATGGATGGAAAGGTAAGACAAAAGCCTACAACTTTCATGAGGAGCCCAAGATTTGAAAAGGTCGTTTTGAAGTCCAAATTGAAGGAACAACGAAGAAGTCCGAAGCTGTCTTGCAGCCCAAACACTATTTAGTGTTCAGCCCATATCTTGAGTTCTAGAAGTCCAAATGACCTCATCTTTTTTTTGTTGGAAAGCTGAGACAATTTCCTAGAACATTCCTGAGGATTCTGGGCAAATTATGATGTTAGCAATGACGTCTTGATCAGACAAGAAGATAAGGATTGTTATCTAGTCAAGATGTGGCCACCCACTCATCAATTAGTCAACAAATCAATAGTTCCAAATTTTGGCCTATAAAAGGAGGCACTTACCATGTATTGAGGCATCTTGGTGTGCAGATCAAGATCATGCTCTTGCTTTCTCTCTTTGTATTGCTTATGTCTTGCTTTCATTAATATCAAGTTTATGCACTTCATTTCCTTTCTTTTACTTAGTTAACTTCTTTCTCATTTATGTTCTTATCTTGTTTATTTATGTTTCTTTCTTTCATTATGTTTAGCTAAGTTAATTATGTCAAGGTGAAAAGGGCACACTAATGGTGTAAGAATAAGTATAATATAAACTTAACATGGACCTTAACGATGGATACTAACATGTTTTATATTTGTTATCTTGTTCACTTTTAATACTTTGCTTGTTAAATGGTTAATCTAGATTTATGTTGTATAACACTTGGTACAACAAATACTTGGTACTTTCATAGCCCATACTGTATGGTATAACCGACACCTGAGCTATGAAAGGGACTTGATTTGTTGTTAACATAAGTTATAATCATGAACGCCTGTCAACATTTACAAGTATTAGCTTTATTCGAATAAGATAACTAATGTAATCATGTTAACAATTTATAATCTGATTGGAACCTCCTTTATGTGTGGTTTCCAATTGAGTAATAAGAGTTTATATTATACTTGTTTGAAGTACCATTAGTGGATCCTCTAACCTTGACATTCGTTTTTATCATTGTTTAATCCTTACATTAATCTTCCAACTCAAAGTTCTCATTAATTTCTTCATCTTCTTCTATTGCTACTACTACTACTATTATTATTTTTATTATTGTTGTTGTTGTTATTTACATTTTGTAATATATCCCTTTGATCTTTTCATAAACTCAGTATATAGGCTGGAAACCTGTGACCCGATCTTTGGATCATTCTCAGGTGTAACAACGCCACGTACTGAGTATTATAATAATAATTATTGTTATTGTTGTTATTGTTGTTGTTGTATTGTTATTTATAATTTATACAATTAACCTCTCTGTGGTTCGACCCCGATCTTACTGGGTTATTTATTACTTCGACACTCCTGCACTTGGGAAAAGACATCAAGCTTTTGGTCGTGTCAGGCACATTTGAAGAGATCTTTCATATTTCCTCTTGGGCCAAACTGCACATTCACCATAAACCTATAGGTTTGTTAAATGTTAATGGTTTCTATGATAAATTGTTGTCTTTTCTTGATCAAGCTGTGAAACAAGAATTTCTAACATCTTCGGCATGACAAATCATAATCTCTGATGCTACTGCTGAACAATTGATTAACCAACTACAATCTTTCATCCCTGTCATTGATCCTTGCATGAGTCGTCTAAATTTGTCAACTAAGAAAAGTCGTAAAAAGCTTAGATTAGATTTGAGCCTTTATTTGTGAAACTTTGTGTCTTTTGGTTTTATTAATAGTATATTATTTTGTTTTGTTACTTCTTATATTTGTTTAAGTGTGTTTCAGGTTTGTCATTGTTCACTATTTCAGGTGATGTCTTCTATACTTTATCTTTCTACCTTAGGACACTGAGGACAATGTCTCGTTTTAGTTGGGGGGAGAGGGTAGTAGTTGACATAAAAAAAAAAAAAAACTAACTTACTAACTGTTTTTGCTATTATTAAAACCATTTGACAAAATTGTTATTAGGATGGCAGAGTAAGGATGAAATTTTATTGACTCTTGAGACACATCTTAGTAAGTATCATCACCAAGGTCTATCAGAATACTTCTTTAAATATTCAGGTTTACAAACTCTCACATTGTTATCACTTGATCCTGCTCATATACTCATTTAACAAGTATTCTTAAACCTTCATTTTCACACACACACATTAACATATGATTGTGGGTTGCACATTGGATTATTACATTATTTATGTTCTTTTGTTAAAGGTAACAACTAAGAGAAAGGGATAGTATATAATTTGCAAAAAAAGAAAGAAAAAAATGATAATATTTATGATAATAAAAACGTAGACAAGTTTGGTTTTGTAGCCTCCCTAACCTAAGCAATTAAGCCCGAAGGGGTGTTTTAACACCTAATACCCTAAAGTCAACTAACTTAGGAGCTATTGGCCCAAAGCTTTTTACATGGGTTAAGGAGAAAAGCTTAAGGGAATCAAACATTGCACTATCTACATATCAGTATCTGCAACCCGAGTTACTAAGCTCGTAGGGTTGTCTCAACACCTAATGCCCTAAGACCAACTAGTCTGGGAGTCATTAGTCGAAAACTCATTATATGGGTTAAAGATGCATCGTGTTTTAAGTTGTATGTGTATATAAATAAATAATAATATAAAAAAATAAAAAAATAAAAAATAATAATAATAATCCCAACCTAAGGAAGTTAACCTTAAACATTAGAACATAATATTGTTTTCTTCCAACAAAAGATCCATCATCTATGTTTTCATACATTAAGCACATAAAAAGAAGGTTTATTAATATCTTGTTTAAGAAATATGAAGCAGAAATATAAATTTAATGAGAGTTTGTTTATCTGGATAGATTAATGGAAGTTGAATGATGAGTGCCTTGCTTTATGGAATTTGCAAATTGTTTTTCTATTTTAACATTTTGATTACTAGGGACTAGTAATAAGCTGGTTGAGGGGTGTGATTAGTACTTAAAAGTATATTTTTATCAAGGTTTTATATCATCATTTTGCACTTGAAGTATCAATAACTCCTTAACTAAAGCATGTTTTATAATAACATACCTCATAATATAAGATACCTTTAATTTATGGTAAATGTTCATCTTAAATGCAGGCCTATCACATAAATGAAAGCATTGATTCATGACTTTAAGTATTGAAATTGAAAGGACAAAGAGAAGGCCAAACTTGCAAAAAAGAGATATTGGTGCAGTCCAAACTGGAACACTATTCAGTAATTGGGTCATTTCTCGAGTTGTAGATGTCCAAATGACCTTAATGTTTTGGAAAGATTCGGTAAGACATAGGCCTACAACTTTCATGTGGAGTCCAAGATTTAAAAAGGTCGTTTTCAAGTCCAAATTATAGCAACATTTAAGAAGTCTGAATCTGTCCTGCAGCCCAGACATTGTTCAGTGTTCGGCCCATATCTCGAGTTCTAGAAGTCCAAATGACCTCAATTTTTTTTTTTCCTGGAAAGATAAGACAATTTCTTAGAACTTTCATGAGTGTAGGTGGTTCCAGTTCTGATGTTAGCAATGACATTTTATTCAAACAAGAAGATAAGCATTTTCACCAAGTCAAGAGTTGGCCACCCATTCAACAATTAGTCATCAAATCAATAGTTTGGCCTATAAAAGGAGGCATTTGCCATGCATTTAGGCATCTTGGTGTTCAGATCAAGATCATGCTCTTGCTCTTGCTCTTTTTCTTTGTATTTTGTAATGTTTAAGTTTTATTTGATGTTATATTAATCTCTTGTTTATGCTTTTCATTTCATTTTCTTTATTTATATAATTATGTTCTTATCTTGTTTATTTATGTTTCTTTCTTTCATTATGTTTAGCTAAATCTATTATGTCAAGGTGAAAAGGTTACATTAATGGTGTATTAATAAATATAGTATAAACTCAACATGCACTTTAATGCTTGATACTAACATGTTTTATATTTATTATCTTGCTCACTCTTAATACCTTGCTCGTTAAATGGTTAATCTAGATTTATGTTGAACAACCCTTGGTATAACAAATGCTTGACACTTTCATAGCCCAACCGTGTGGTATAACCTACACCTGTGCTATGAAAGGAACTTGATTTGCTGTTAACATAAGTTATCACCATGAATACTTGATAATATTTACAACTATTGGCATTATTCAAATAAGATAATTAATGTAATCATGTTAACAATTATAATCTGATTGGAACCTCCTTTGTGTGTGGTTTCCAGTTGAGTAATAAGAGTTTATAATATACTTGTTTGAAGTACCATTAGTTATCCTCTAACCTTGACATTTGTTTTTTATTATTGTTTAATCGTCACATTAATCTTTCATCTCAAAGTCCTTTTTATTATTACTATTACTATTATTAATATCATTACTACTACTACTACTACTACTACTACTACTACTATTGTTATTATTAGTACTACTACTACTAATTATTGTTGTTGTTGTTATTTATAATTTATATAGTTAACCTCTCTATGGTTTGACCCTGGTCTTGTCGGGTTATTTATTACTTCGACACTGCTGCACTTGGGAGAAGACATCAATCTTTTGGTCGTGTCATCATGTTCAACTGAAAAATTATCAAAGTAAACTTTTGAATGATGTTTATTTACCTTGGAAACATTGCCATTCTTTGGATTCTCGATATCACAGGCTTCATATGGATACACATGTTTCACAATAGAAGGACGGCTCCATCTTGATCTTAGTTTTCCAGGAAATAAATGGAGTCGAGAATTATAAAGCAAGACTTTTTGACCAATATTGAATGTTTTTCTAAGTATTTTCTTGTCATGAAACTCTTTGATTCTTGCTTTATGAATTCTTGAATTTTCATATGCATCATTTCTTATTTCCTCAAGCTCATTTATTTGTAATTTTCACAACTGGCTAGCATCATTAATGTTTGAATTGAAAGCTTTAATAGCCTAATAAGCTTTATGTTCAAGTTCCACATGCAAGTGACAAGGTTTTCCATAGACTAGTCTATAAGGTGACATACCTAATTATATTTTATAAACAGTTCGATAAGCCCAAAGTGCATCATTAAGTCCCAAAGACCAGTCTTTCCGATTAGGGTTCACCATTGTCTCCAAGATCTATTTGATCTCCCTATTAGCAAGTTCTACCTGTTCACTTGTCTGAGGGTGATAAGGGGTGGCAACTTTGTGTGTGATTCCATATTTCTTCATTAAAGACTCAAAATGGCTTGTTGTAGAAATGTGTTCCACCATCATTTATCATGGCTCGAGGGATTCCAAATCGAATTAAAATGTTTTCTTTCAAAAACTTTATCACTGTTTTGTGATCATTATTTCGACTTGGAATTGCCTCTATCCATTTTGAGACATAATCTACTGCGACTAATATGTACAAGAAACCAAATGATGGAGGAAATTGACCCATGAAATCTATACCCCAACAATCATAGATCTCAATGACAAGAATAGGATTTAAAGGCATCATGTGACATTTTGAAATAGATCCCAACTTTTGACAATTTTCACAAGTCTTGCAGAATGCATGTGAGTCCTTGAACATGGTGGGCTAGTAGAATCCACTTAATAAGATTTTTGCAGTTGTCTTTCTTGATGAGAAATGACCCCCACATGCCTTAGAATGATAAAATTTAATGACACTACTTACCTCATTATCAGGAATGTATCTTCAAAATATTTGATCAGGACAATATTTGAATAAATAAAGGTCATCCCAATAAAATTTCTTCACTTCGTTCAAGAACTTTCTTTTGTCTTGGGTACTCCAATGAGCTGGCAATTGCCCTGAAACAAGAAAATTAACAATATTAGCAAACCAAGGCATTGTAGAGACAGAAAATAAAGATTCATCAGGAAAGTAGTCATCGATTGGTGTGATGTCAGATCTCGAATCAGTTGTCAATCTTTATAAATGATCTACGACAACATTTTCAGGGTCTTTCTTGTCTTTGATTGTGATATCAAATTCTTGAAGTAACAAAATCCACCGCACCAATCTAGCCTTATAATCTTTCTTAGATAGAAGATATTTAAATTCTGCATGATCACTAAAAATGACAACAGGTGAGCCAACAAAATATGATCTGAACTTGTCACATGAAAATACTACGACAAGTAATTCTTTTTCATGGTAGTGTAATTCATTTGAGCACTATTTAAAGTTTTACTTGCATAGTAAATCACATAAGGTTTCTTATCTTTTCTTTGTCCCAAGACAACACCCACAACATAATCACTAGCGTTACACATTATTTCAAAAGATAGTGACCAATCAGGAGGTTGAATGACATGAGCAGAAGTAAGCAAGCTTTTAAGTTTAACAAAGGCTTTTTCACATTGTTCAGTCCATTCATAAACATTTTCCTTTGATGAACCTTCTGTAAAAACCAGTATGTCCTAAGAATGATCTAACATCTTTAACAGATTTTGATGTTGGCAAGTTAACAATTAACTCGATTTTAGATTTGTCAACCTCAATTCCTTTCGATGAAACAATGTGACCAAGTATAATGCCATTTGTTACCATAAAGTGACATTTATCCCAATTCAATACAAGATTATTCTCTTCACACTTGTTCAAAACTTGTTCCAAGTTAGTTAAATAATCATCAAATGAATCACCAAAAACAGAAAAATCATCTATAAAAATCTCAAGGAAACGTTCAACCATATCACTGAATATGCTAAGCATGCATCTTTGAAATGTGGCTGGTGCATTACATAATCCAAAAGGCATTCTTCAATATGAAAAAGTACCAAATGGACATGTGAAAGTAGTCTTCTCTTAATCTTCCAATGCAATTTCAATTTGGTTATAACCTGAATAACCATGTAGGAAACAATAAAATTCATGACCTGCAACTTTTTCTAGGATTTGATCCATGAAAGGCAAAGGGAAATGATCTTTTGTAGTCATTGAATTAAGTTTCCTATAGTCAATGCATATGCGCTAACCAGTAATAGTCCGAGTTGGAATTAACTCATTTTTCTCATTTGTTATCACAGTGACTCTATACTTTTTAGGTACTACTTGGGTAGGACTTACCCATTTGCTATCAGAAATAGGATAAATCATTGGTTGCATGTTCATTTGTTTCATAGATTTGACATATAATTTCTTTAACATATTTTAATTGACCACTTGTTTTTCAATTTTAGTGGTTCGACGTTTCTGGCTAAAGATGCAAATTTGGCTTGGAGGTCATGATCTTCTCTAAGGTTATACATACCTCCACTAGATGTATGAGGTTGGGTTTTACTTAGTGCCTCATAAGTGCATGTAGTGTCCCACTTTTGAGCATTTTCAGCTAGTAAGTTTAGGTACTCCATTGCTTCATTAGGTTCTTTAACTTCAAAAGTTTCATTGCACATCAATTCAACCATTTGCCTATTTGTAGGTGTTAACCCTTCATAAAATTGTGAAACCAATCTCCATGTTTCAAAACCATGATGAGGGCAAGTATTAAGCAAGTCTCGATACCTATCCCAACATTGGTAAAATGTTTCACCTAGTTTTTGAGTGAAAGTGGTGATTTGTCTTTTGATAGAGTTGGTTTTATGAGATGGAAAAAACTTCTTTAAAAATTATTGTTGCATTTCATCCTAAGCACGAATGGATCCTGACCTAAGATTTTGTAGCCATGTTTTAGATTTATCTTTTAATGAAAAAGGAAAAAGCTTTAATCTAATGGTATTCATGCTACAATTTAAGTCACTATAGGTATTACAAACTTCTTTAAATTCTCTCAAATACAAGTATGGATTTTCTAGATCTAAGCCATGAAAAAATGGTAAAAGTTGAATAATGCTTAAAATTAAAATGAGATGCATCAGGAGGGAAAACTACGCATGAGGGTGCACTTGTTCTTGTGGGATTCATGTAAGCTCTAAGTGTTCTAATACGGTTATTCTCATTATTCTCATAATGAAGTGACTGATTATCTTCTTCAGCCGTATTTTCTGAAAATGATGGGGATACCTTACAAAGTCTACAATTTAATGTACATGACCAAACACTCATGTATGTGTAGAAAGAGAATAAAAGGAAGAAGAAAACAAAAGAAAAGGAAACAAAACAAAACAAAAGAAAAGAAACAAAGTTAAATACAAGAAAAGTAAAAAGAGAAAATAAAATAAATATTATAATTTGTACAAGAATTTACCTTCCCAGCAACGACGCCAAAAACTTGACACAACCAAAAGATTGATGTCTTCTCCCAAGTGCAGGTGTGTCGAAGTAATAAATAACCCGGCAAGATCGTGGTCGAACCACAGAGAGGTTAATTGTATACATTATAAATAACAATAATACAACAACAACAATAATAACAATAATAGTAATGGTAATAGTAATACTAATAATAATAATAATACTAGTAGTAATGATAGTAGTAGTAGTAGTAGTAGTAATAGTAATATTAATAGTAATAGTAATACTAATACTAATATTAATGGTAATAATAAAAGTAGTAGTAGTAGTAATAGTAATAGTAATATAATAATAATAATTGTAATAAAGAAGAAGAAGAAGTTGATGAGAATGTTGAGATGGAAAGATCAATGTAAAGATTAAACAATGATAAAAACAAATATCAAGGTTAGAGGATCCACTAATGGTATTTCAAACAAGTATAGTATAAACTCTTGCTATTAAACTGAAAGCCACACACAAAAGAGGTTCCTATCGGATGATTTGTCATTAATAGCTCATTATAAATTGTTAATATGATCATATTAATTATCTTATTTAAGTAACACCAAAATTTTTAAATATTGTCAGGAATTCATGATGCTAACTTATATTAACAACAAATAAAGTTTCTTTCATAGCACAAGTGTAGGTTATACCATATGGTTGGGATATGAGAGTGCCAAACATTTGTTGTACCAAGTGTTATACAACAAAAATCTAGATTAACCATTTAACAAGCAAGGTATTAAAAATTAGCAAGATAAAAAGATAACACATGTTAATATTAAATATTAAGGTTCATGTTGAGTTTACACTACTATATTTATTCTTACACCATTAGTGTAACCTTTTCACCTTGACATAATGAACTTAGCTAAACATAATGAATAAGAGAAACATAAATAAACAACATAAGAGCATAACTAAGATACAAGTTAACTAAGTAAAGGAAAGGAAATGAAAAGCATAAACAAGATATTAATGAAAACAAAACATAAGAATTATAAAAAAATATAAAGAGAGAGAGTAAGAGCAAATTCTTGACCTGAACAACAAAGCTCTTAAATGCATGGAAAATGCTTCCTTTTATAGGCCAAAATTTAGAACTATTGATTTGATGACTAATTGTTGAGTGGGTGGCCAACTCTTGACTTGGTGAAAATCCTTATCTTCTTGACTGAACAAAACGTCATTGCTAACATCAGACCTGAAATCAACTGTACTCATGAAAGTTATAGGAAATTATCTTATCTTTCCAAGAAAAATAAATTGAGGTCATTTGGACTTCTAGAACTCGAGATATGGGCTAAACACTGAACAGTGTCTGGGCTACAGGACAGATTCGGACTTCTCCGTTGTTGCTATAATTTGGACTTGAAAACAACCTTTTTAAATCTTGGACTCCACATGAAAGTTGTAGGCCTATGTCTTACCTTTCTATCCATATAAAGCAAACCTAAATATGATATCTACAGCTCCATATATGACCCAATTACTTAATAGTGTTCCAGTTTGGACTGCACCAACATCTTTTTTCTAAGTTTGATCCTCTTTTTGTCCTTTCAACTTCAGTACTTAAACTCATCAATCAATCCTTTCATTTATGTGATAAGCCTGCATTTAAGATGAACATTTACCATAAATTAAAGGTATCTTATATTATTAGATATGTTATTATAAAACATGCTTTAGTTAAGGAGTTATTGATACTTCAAGTGCAAAATGATGATATAAAACCTTGATAAAAATGCACTTTTAAGTACTAATCACCAAACAACCATTTTGCATCCTTGAATGATTCAAGTTGTAAGTCAATTTTGCACATTTCAATTTCAATTGCATTAGGCACCATCCTTTCTAAGCATTTATATAATCCAATTTTAATGTTGGCATTAACCTTAAAATTGAGATTCTAATTATAACGAGAATTCAAATAATAACCTGCTGTATGTAAAGGTTTTTGGAGTTGAAGTTCCCATCTTGCATTAACAATATTCCATATAGGTATATAACAATATAAAAAAACAATAAAAATATCATTACAATTTAGGAATATCTCAATTGGAAGTATCTCTAAAGACATTCATATTAATATATGACAACATTTGAAATAAACAATTAGCAAGATATATACATTTTTTTTCATAAAACTAAAATTCACTTGAATCTTCTCTTTTACTTCATCCATTGCTTTATATATAAAACCCATAGGTGGTTTCTCACTGAATCAACTAATCGAAGAACTTTAATTAGAGGATATGTTGCCTTAATACATATAGTGATATCATGCCAAAACCTGCTGTCCAAAATACAATTTTGAATTTATTTTCCTTCTTCAATTTTTGCAAACCTACATGAACTCCATTGTTTGGAAGTAAACATAGTCATCAACTGCAATTTATAATCATTCAAACATTCTAGAGTCAAATATATAGTAGCAAACCAAGTGGCAGTAGGCCTAATCAAATCCCTTCCTTTCTTAAAGTGCCTTAGCATGAAAATAAGAATAGTTCTTGAATAAATATATGATAAACCTTTAATTTCTTCTCAAAATCTTCCAATATTAAGTCAATACAATGGGTAGCATATGGTATCCAAAACAAACTCTTTCTTTTTTCCATCAATAATTGTCATGCTGCCTTATAATTTGCAGCATTATCGGTGACTACTTGGACAACATTTTCCTCCTCAATCCTCTCTACAATGACATCTAACATTTCAAATACCTTATCAGCAGTCTTGGACATATTATAAGTATCCACCGATATTAAAAAGACTGTCCCTTTAGGACAATTAATAAAAAAGTTACAAATACGTCTTTTTTTTATTTGTCCATCCATCAGATATTATTGAACAACCTGTTTTTTTTTTCCATTCTAGCTTGTACTCCTCAAGTAATTTCATTGTTTAATCCACTTCTTGCTTCAAATACTTCTCTCTAATATCATGGTAGGATGAAGGCTTGAAACATGGCCGGTGCTTTGCAACCAATTCAAGTGCCTTAAGAAACTCAAGGATTTTTATACAATTAAATGGAATTGCACTAGTGTAGAAAAACCTTGCAATTTGTCGACATGTTTTTTTCTTTAATATCTTTTTTTAGCAATTGATTTAGGGTTGTTTGTGTACTTCCACTCCCACTAGCTGCTTTCTTTTCTTTATCCTTTGAGCTAATTTCTTTTATTTCATCATCATCATCATCATCATCATTTCCACTATATTGATGAGCCTTTCTTTTCTTTTTAGTTGCTTCTAGATTTTTCTTCAAAACACCTAAAATCATCTGCTTAACATTTTATGGCACTTGGTGACATGGCTCAACATCCTTACAAGTGCAAGCTAAATGTTGTTTGAAACGAAAAGTACCTCCACTGATAATTTTTTGACAATACTTGCACTGAACTTTTCTAGAATTCTTATCAACATCTATACCATGTTGCCATCCCATAACAAGCCTGTTACTAGAAGAATTTTTTCTAAATGCCATAAGTTCAATAATTTAAGAATCAACTCAAATCGGCCTATAATCAATCCAAACATTTTATGATTGTAATTAATTTTTTGTTAAAAAAGAAGTATCACAATACATGTGTTAGAACAATAATGCAGCTAGTAATGGGGACATTTATAAGGTTAAAACAAATAAATTTTAAATCACAGAGAATAATGACCAATTTATACTAATCAATAGTGACAATAAAATTAGCAAAGATTGTTCTCTATGATTCATGCAGCCAGTATTATCCAAAATCTTATTAACAGTTTGAAGACAATTATAAAAATTATAGTGATACTATCAGCATCTAGACATTTATACGAATCTGTATTTTCCAACATCTTTTTATTCCTTTTCTGCATGTGCATGCATTCTCAACATCTAGTATACCAATTTCCAAAATCACCTCCTTCTTTATGAAAATATTACAAACAAGCATCCATCCATGTTTCTAAATTTTATTTAGGAAATAAACAAAAAGCTTAAAAGAAACTTCGCAACTCTCCCATGACAAATTCATGTCTGGAATTTTAATCTTGAGAGATCTAAAAAGAACAACGTAAAAGTTCACAACCCACATATCAACCCATAGCAGAAAATAATAATAATAAAAAAACCCACAAAATCCTCTAAATTTCTTCCCGATGTGAATAATTTCATGTTGCACACATTTTTTCTTATCACAGTCTACTTCTGGTCTATCAAAATCTAAACTTTCATCACCTATAAATCATTAGCAGACCAAATTGATATTAAGCACAATAATTTATCAAGAAATTAATTAAATTCAGTTCAACTAATCAGCATATAACAATAAAAAGGTCACATCTTTTTCCAAAACTTACTCAACAACTAAACAAAATGACATTATAAATGGAACAACTTACGGTGTAGACTATAGAGGAAGCTGTTGATGATGGAAAAAAAACAAGACCGCTATTAATGAAGACTGAAGAGTAAGTTGTTGTTGAAGACTGAAAAGGAGAGCATTGTTGATGAAGAGTGAATAGTCCAAAGATTAAAGAGCGTTGTCACTGTTGATGAAGAGGAAGCCGTGATGCATGAGGGCGTGAGCTGTTAATAGAGCAAGAAATTAGATTTAGGGATTTAGAATTTTAGATATTTAAATTTTGTTTTTTGTGTGTGTATCAGTAGCAGTTGATACAAAGATGAAAGAATGCACAATAGCTAATAATCAATAGCCGCTAGACAGTTGGAGCATGGAGGAAACAATAATAACAATTTATATTTTCTGTTGAAATCGTTAAAATGTTCTTGAAATTAGATAAAAACATGCTGATTTTACTGTGATTTTTTCTTTTTTAAGTTTTTAAAATAATTTTATATATTAAATATATTTTAACTTAAAAAATCATATAATTTTACAATGAGTTTAACCTCTCTTGAAAACGACGAGCAAGCTAATACGAAGATATCTCTTGTGCCGAAGCCAAACCAAAACAATTGATATTTCCTTTTTAGCAACTTTGTGAAGGGAAGGAAAGAGAGCGAGATGGCGGGGAACCAAAAATAGAATCCGATTAAAAAGGTTCCAATTTTTAAGACCATGAAATTTCATGCCGATTTCCATGTTTGAATGTTTTGCCATTGCCTTCTTTTCTGTCCTTAAGGTACACAAAATTTCCTTTTTTTTTTTTTTTTTTTTTTTCTGTCTCTCTGATTCATTAAAGCCAACATAAACACACGATTTTTCCAAATTTCAGCTTCTCTCTCTCCATAGCTAATAACAAATGCATGAGTTTCGTTTCAAAGTTTAAGTTCTCCTTTCAAAGGTAAGACAGTACGGATTTCCGTATCCATTTTTTTCTGGTCTTCATCAACATTTTCTTTCATTTGAAGATGTTAATCATCATTGCTTTCGAAGAAACTGTCTGAATTCTTTCTCGGGCGTAAAAAAAACGCGTAGGACCATTTATGTGTTCTAGCTTTCAGTCAAATTTATTCAGCAACGCTTTGTGTTATGCTGTTATTGTGGTTTAGTACTTCAGTGTATTTTTATTTTTATTTTTAAATTCAAAACCTTGAATATTAGGTATCTGATCCAACTGGTGTGGAATTGAGTATTTGTTGTGAACCCTAAAATATAATAAGAATATTAGGAATCTGATTTTATGAAACGGTGGAAAAAGACCCATATAACCTGCCCCATCTGGTGTGGAATAGAGTATTTGTTGTGAACCCTAAAATATAATTAGAATAGTTAATTTCTTTTCCTCTGACTTTCAATTCCAGTTGTGGAATTTAAATTCATTGAGGGTTAATGTGCACCCCATTCCTTTATATATTGAGCTATGCATCATTAATTTAACCCATTTTTAAATAATCTTTGCAAATTGTAAATCTCTCCACTTTTCTCAAAGAAAAGGAAAAAGGAAAAAAAATAAAGAAAAAGATCTCCACTTATTGTTAGGAGCTTTGGGTGGAGAGATTTGAACAGTTGAACTGAACCCGGGCAACATATTGCTTTAAACCTTTAAAATTGAAGGCTTTCATAAATTTCTTAGAGGTTATTTAACTTTTCTTGAGAGATCCAAGGTTTGTTAAATCAAGTGAATTATACGTTGAGTTTGAGGACCTTGTTTGTTGGTGATTTGATATTTACATGTAATTAACTCAGAACAGGTTTGATGAGCTTGTAGTTATTTATCATCCAAGCCAAGCAGGTTCAAAGGAAGAAACTTGTGACCTATGGGAAAGAACTTGGAGCACCATTCCTCAAGTGTTTCTATTGAGAACAATCATCCAGGATGCATGTGGAGCATACTTCATGTACTCAAGTACCATCATTGGCGATATATTAAGAAAAAGCTTCACCACAACAGTGGTGGTAACAGGAAACATGCCAAGTGTACGTAAGAGAGCCTTTTCATTTAAAATGAATTTCTTCCCTGTTATTGTTCTCATCCAATATTAATGTAATGTACCTTTTTTTTAAAAGGATGTTAAGAGAAATGTGTCTATTGTATCAAATGTTTACTGCTGGTGGATATTGTAGTAGATGGATTTTCTGGACTTGAGTCAACAAAACAGCCTTTAATTATCTTAAGGTAGATGGTCATACACTTGGATAATGCGTTGGTTTTATGGGATACACTTATGCACAATGCATTGTTTTTACAGTTAAGGTATTATTATGGCTCACATTTTACAATCTAGAGTATTCTTATAGCTGAATGGTGACAATTTATCTGCAATTACTTCCATACAGACAGATTTTTAGAAGATGGCTCCCAAACTTTAGAAAAATACCCTTTTAATTCCTCTATTACTATTAAATATGGATGTGGTATCATCTCTTAAGTTAGCCATTATCTTTGATAAAAATCAAGAATAGACCAGTTTCCTCAATTTCTAATAGATAAGGTGTCTTTTTCTTGTCTCGTCATGTTAGGATACCTCAAACACCAGAAAAAGGCATAAAACTGGACACTGCAACTAGTATATCTGAACCATGAACCTTTTCATCTTTCCAATCAAAAGATCTCTTTGAAAAATACCCCAGAGGATCTCAGAAATGGGGGAGGGAAGAAAGAAAAAACTTACATAGGATTCATAATTAAGTTGACAATCATATTAGAACTTTCGATCTCTATCTACAGATCTTAACATTATTTTCTTATTTTGATACTATCAGATGCAAACATTTTGCAGTTGAAGCTAGAATTGGATTCTAGCAAGTGTCCTTGAAAGCAAATATATCCTTGAAAATAGTATTAACCAGTTGGGATGGGGGTGCCTTTGGCTGCTGTTCCATGGTTTACTAGACTATAAGAGTTGAAAAGTGGATTGTGTTTTATGCCATCTTTACATGCACAATGTCATAGTTGAACCAGCATATATGAATCCTCAACTGCTGGTTCTTGTTCATGATATAATGAGATGTAAGATAAATTCCTAATGTGCTAATAAACATTTTCTCCTTTGCAGGGGATGGAAATCCAGGAAATATTTCAACTGATTCTAAGGTTGGTGGAACCCCTCAGAGCAACAACACTGGAAATCACCATTCAACAGTAAGTTATAAGTGAGACATCTTATTGCACTTTTCTATTAATGATAATCCTATTGCTTTGTGTCCTGTTAAGTATAGATTCAAAGTGCATCACAAAGTAATATGTCGAACAAGAACCAGGGAGAGCTTGCATGCACACATAAAAACCTATCTATATATGTGCAAGGTTTCTGATATGAAGATTATCAGGTTATTGATAAGAAGACACAATTCACTTCAGCCACCAAAGCTTCTGTCAAATCTCAAATAAAATCTAGAATTTCTGATGAGCTTTCCAAAAGGAAGGGCCGACATTGCCGAAGCTCAACTTACCCCATAAGATCACCCTTGATGCAAACTGATTCCTTTCGCCATACAGAACTGTCAGATGAGGATCTTGTTTCTGATATAAGAGTAAGTGATGGGTGTCCCACAATTGCTGAAGAACCAACTTCTTCCACCACCAAATTACTGGATCCATCGGTGCCAACATCCTTGGAGGAGTACAATCATGAAGATTGTGGCCCCATGCTCACTAGTAATCACCTGGGACATAACCAGGTTGATATGACTGAAAAGGAACTAATTGAGAATCACTTTCTTCTTCAGGAAAATTCAAATGATAAAAGGCAGAAATCAGTACATGTAAAGGGTCTCAGCACGGATGCTTCAGCCCAACAATCAAAAGAGATTTTGGATGCACTAGATATGATCAACATAGATAAGGATATTTTTAAAATCTTTTTACAAGATTCGACCAATCCTTTGGCTCATTACATGCACCATCACTATACGTTCACCACTAAAATGGGATATTCTGTCTCATTCCCTTTAGCGGGTTCATCATATGGAATAGGTTCTGGAGCAAGAAAAGGCAAGCAGAAGCAGGAGGGCCTGGAGAAGTTGCAAGCAGGTAGCCATACAAAAAACTCTGTTGAGCCCAAGTATAGAGAATATATACGTTCAAAGTCAATGCCATCAATAGCCGCTGCAAATTCCTCTTTGGGTTCATCCCACCGAGTTAAGAATCATGCCCAGAATCAAGTGGTTGTTAAGCATTTCAAGAATCTCAAGCAAAAAATAAGGCATGCTATTAAAGAGAGCAAAAATGAGAAACATAGAATAACCATGGATGCAATCCTTCACAAGATTCCTCATGGCCACAGGTTTTCCAAGAACTTGGAAAGGATTGGTGTTGATAATATGATGGATCATTTCATGAGTAGAGATGGTAAAGACAGTCCCAAAAGTAGCTATGATTATGATCACTCTCTTCCTTCTACCAGCAATAGTGAATTATACCACATCAGCAGAACAGTATCGTTCAGCAAATCACTGGACAGATATTGCCAGTTGTATGATTCTAGCTTTAATAAAGAAGCAAAACAACATTTCCCTGAGACATTAAAGATGAAAGCAGAAGATGGGGTTTCATTTCAAACGGGCACCGCAAAATCCATGAGAAGGATTTTTTCCTTGCCAGACCTCAAATCTTTTCCCTATTGCTGTGAGGATTCTTCTGGTTCCTTCCCAGTAAGTCAAGTTAGAACCATGATGGATGACACTTTTAGCACAAGAGGTAATTTCTGTGAACATAACAGTCTCCGTCATCCTACAGCTTCCGAGCAATTCTTGGGAGTAGACACTAAAAATCATGTAAGAGGGAATAATGTGGAGAGTGAATCAGATTCAGTTATTGGTGATGAATTGGGTACGATATTGGTTTCAAATGCTGAGACACATGCCAACTGCACTTTAGTTAGTGATGACTTGAGCAACTTGATGACAGTGGATAAGCAGGATATTCTCTCCCCAACTGAAACTATTACTGAATTGGTAGAACTGACTACCCTGCCTGTGCCTGACTCTAAACTTCAGGATGAGACAACCAGGCATGCAAACATTTTTGTTGCGGAAGGTATACTTGTCAAATTGCCAATGGTTTTATTTATATATTTATTTATTATTTTAACTCAATACAACATTGCATCATGCATTGAAGTTCATGTATGTTCTCACCCAGTGTGTAGATATGCTTGTCAATTGGTTTCAAAATTTGATGTGGTCATTAATTTTTAACACAGAAGATAGCGTACTTAAAGCAGGGTGTATAAACTTGTCAAATAGTGTATACTAGAAGGTAGCATAATTTATTATATTCAGATATGTGTTGAAATTTAAGTCTCCTTGGTTTGCAAAAAAAATTATTTCCCCTACTCACTATTATTTTGTTAATTGAGTTGGTGTTTCATGAATAATGTTTTATATGGAGGCAGATCTTAATTATTCGAAGAACAATCTAGCAGAATGCAGCATGGATACACTTACAATGACAGTGACCGAGGTTGGAATTGAGAGAATAGATTTTTTAAGCAACATCTTGAATAATGATAGTCATCCATTCCAAGTTGATGCCAAAGACAAAGCCGAATTTGATTATGTCAAGGACGTACTGACGTTGTCTGGTTTCACTGGGAATGAGTTGCTTGGAACATGGAATTCTGATGACCAACCAGTACATCATTCCATTTTTGAAGAAGCAGAAGGTTGTATGCTCCTAGATCCTGAGTGCTGTGGAAATGAAGGTGGCAACTGTCATCACCTGCTATTGTTTGATCTAATCAATGAGGTACTAATGGAGATTTATGCAAACTCGTACACTTATTATCCTGTGCCCTTGTCTTCTCTTTCGCATGTCCGTCCAATGCCTGTAGGACGCCACGTCCTAGAGGAGGTCTGGACAAATATAAGCTGGTATTTAAGCTCAACTACTGAGGGTGACCACTCATTAGATTATGCTTTAAGTAGAGATTTAGCGAAGCGTGATGGTTGGATGAATCTGCAATATGATACAGAATGTGCGGGGCTTGAATTGGAGGACTTGATTTTTGAAGATCTTTTGGAGGAAATTCTTTGGGCTTGATTTTATGGCCGAATCATTTTGGTTCTTGCAGCGCTGTACGCCTTTTATCATTGCATATACAGGAAATTTTTATCAAATATTCCTGTGAACATCACGAGTAAAAAACATGGATAGGAAAAAATAGGGAATAATAATAATAATAAGAAGAAGAAGAAGAGAGTTTAGGTTATACTATTTCACTACTGTAAGGCCTGCCCTTTCAGCGGGTGGTCCGTTATCGTCTTTTATTTATTTTTAATTTTTTAATTAACTTATTAATATTAAATTCTCAAATTAGATAAATCCATTATCTATATTAATTTCATAATGAATTCTATATATCATCAAAGTCAAAGTAATTGTAAACAAATAGTTATATGCTTGCACCCTTTTTTTTTTTTAATATAATTTTATGACTTCCTTTAAGCAATAGTATATAGCAATGCTTTGACAGTATCTATAATGATTCGTTTTTCAAAGTCTATATTTTATATAAACAAATCTTTTACGGTATTAATATTTTATACCGTGTTCTTATTGAAATATCATGCTAATTGATATAATTATTTTTAGTTGTATTATTTATATGGTATATACTACCAAAAATGGTTTTTATGGACGGGACCATTTTTTCTGGTAGTTAGCAATAAAAAGTAAGGGTTCAATTGGAAGTATGATGTATAGTTTAAATAGTATTATGTTTTAATCACAATTTTAAAAGTATTTGATTAATTAATTGTTAGTTTATATATCATGTAGTTAATTGATTGGTTGCATGTGACATTGATTTTGTAAACATGTTTGATTTTTAATAAAATTTTTATTATCTTTAATATTCATTAAATATTTTATCAATAAATTTAATATTTAATTAATGAATATAGAGTAAATATGTTGAGATAAAAATGCTTTGCAAAAAATAAATTATAAAATTATTATAATTATGATATTTATATTGCATCAATGTTCCTGGTCAATGCTCTATTAAAACTAGACATTAATTAGAATTGTTGAGATTAATATATATTTTGTTTATATATATATAAGAAATAGTTATTCTTATAAACTGGGGTATGAGAGGTACTTAAAACTAATATGTTAGTGTTTATTAAATGATATGTATATTAAACTGACTCACATAAAAATTTTATATGGAGAGATCACATGTGTCAACAGAAAGGCACATGTGATGTTACATAAGTAATCCTTAAATTTGATATCATTAAATTATTTTATATAGAAACATTATGTTTTGATCATGTTATATGTTCTAATCAATCATACCAAATAAATCATACCAAATAGACAAATATTTAGTATAACATTAGCACTCAATTTAGATGTAATATTGAGTATAACATTAACAAATGTATTCATCATCTAGGTGAATTAGAAAAAAAAATATTTCATGTGTTCTCACATAATATTGATTGTAAATCCTTGAACAAGATAAAATAAGATTTGAAAAGAGTTTCAAATCTTATTTAAAGAATAAATGACTATGGTATTGAGTATAAACTTGATTTGACAAGTAGTAAAAATATTTCATGCTATAATATCTAAATCAAAACATTATTGATAAATGGATAATAATTACACTAACAAACTAGTCAATAAAAAGATTAAATCAAACCATTTATGACTTTTTTAATATTTAAGGATCATAACACGTTGCTTAGATATTGTACTTGATCTTTAAATATAAATCAATTAATTATTAAATTGATAATAAATGAACTTAATTAATTAATTTAATCTTGTTTTATTTAGAATTATGATTTATATTTGTGCTAATTTATATATAAACCTAATGGGTCACACACCCAAGAAAACATTGATCATAAATCAAACTGAGATGATTAATCAAATGTAATTTGATTGTAAATAAATTTTAAAAATTAAGGATTAGAATGTTGTAATTAATATAAAAGATTACAATTCTAGATATAGAAAAAAAAATCAAGTACTTGATTGAATAAATTTCTAGAATTGTCTTAAAATAATATATGTGATTCATGGGATAAATTGATATTTTATCATTTATAAAGTTTTCAAGTTTCCCTGTAGATAGAATGATTTACCTTTTATTTTCTAAATAAAGAGAAAAACTATGGAAGTTACAAAATACTTGAAAACACAAAAGAAAACAAACTAGCACTCAAAGACATAACAATCTCTCTTCTATAAGGGTTTAAGAGATATTTTATGATGGTTTGTGTGGATTAATGTTAGAGGTCGAACACTTATACGACTTGTGATTTGCGGTAACCTAGCCTTGAAGCAATTATTCAAAGCTAAAAAGAACATATGATCTTCATGTAATCTTCATATAAAACTTAAACAACTCTAGATCTATCTAATAAGACCATTAAAACTCTTGAAAATTTATTAAATTTACTATTTTTTCTATGTATATGTGTTTTGAAAAACCTAACATCAACACAAACAAAAGTTTTGCATGGGTCCTTATTGAAAACTCTCTTGGAATCTTGGTTATAAAAAGTTATAATTTATAACTTTTCTTAAATGTACTTTTTCAAACAACAACAATAAAAATGACCACATTTAAACATATAATTAGTGATAAAAGCTACAAAAGGATACTATAGTTAATTCCATCACTAACTCAAATTTGACACTAATTATTGATTGAATTACCATAGAAAATTAAAAACATATCCTTCATCTTAAATTTCCATCTTTATAAAACCAAATAATTCATTCCCTCTCCTTTCTACCATTATTTTCTCTCAAATCCTCTCTTTCATTTTTCTCAACTAGTATTTATTAGAATGGTGTTAGATCAAACAATGAATCAAGACTTAGTCCGAATTGAGTTTTGAACAAAGAATATTTTAGTGATTAAATTGGTATGAACTAGTTGAATTGGCTAGTTTTTTTTAGAATCAAAAGAATTGAGTGATTTGATGATTTCTTAGGTTAAATTAAGAAAAAAAAACGCAATACCACATAATTTTATATCCTTTTCTTTAAGCTTTTAAAATCCTAGTCATCAACCTTGATTTTGGCTTTCACTTCACCACTTTAATGAAAGACACCCATCAATCATTCTTTAAATCCTTTTTCTTTTTAATAATATAATATTTATTTGTCAAATCTTATATTCTTTTTGTAAATTAATATTAACCCTAAATAACTTTAGTTTTGTCTAACTTATTAATAGATATGGTAACCACTTATTCTTCACCTTGTCTATATATATATATATATATATATATATATATATATATATATATATATATATATATGGGCTTCATTTAATTTTGATTTTTTCTTTTTGAAATTGTAAGCATGTAGAATTTGTAAGCATGCACGACAAAACAAAAGTCAGCTTCGTAGAGAGAGGTTAGAGAGAGGTTAGAGAGGAAAGATACAAAGGGGCGGTGCTCCGACAGCCATATCTCCGGCGACCACCGTTGGATCAAGCTAAGATTTGGTTATGTTGTGCACTGAACGATTATCTACATTCTGACCGGAGGGATCTTCTAAAGCTTTCTCCGTTTAAGAAATCTGGACAATTGGAATTTTCTGGAAAACCCCCTAGTGCTGTCAGAGTCGCCGGCCGATTTTGCCTTGTTATACCGTTGGATCCAGACTATTTTTTGGTATGTTGTGAACATCTATATTGCCTACATTCTATCCAGAGGGATCGTCCATATTGGATTCCTCCTGCGGAAGCTAGCCATTTGAATATTTCTGGAAAAATCCTTCTCGGAACAGTCAGAGCCGTCGGCATATTTCTCCTTCTTCCACCGTGGGATCAAGCTTATTTTTGGATATGTGATGCATCTGGTTATGATACACATTCGGAATGGTGAAGATTAGAAATTAATCCTCCAACAACGTTTTCTACATGTTCAACAGAAGGTCGTCATTCTCAGGTCAGTTTCGGTATAATTAAGATCTGCGGAGATCCAACCGTTAAACTGTGCTGATTTTTTTAATATGTTATACATAACATGTGTATCTACCTTTGAACCGTTGGGATTTGTGAACTGATCGTTGTTCCAATCATAGTGTTGGTCGCTTATTAGTGCTTCTTGGACTGAGTTTTTGTCCTTAGAACGTTCTATCTAGTATTTGTATGCTGCCAAATTGTCTTTGTGTTCTGCTGTCGATTTTGTTCCAATGGTTAGCTCTGACATTGAACAACACAATGGAGTTAAATCTGGACATACTTTACAATTAGAGCTCCAAGATATGCTAAATAGTCATGACATGAATCCTGTGTTGGGTTCTAAAGTTGATGAGTTGAAGGTTGGGTCTAAGCAACAAGAACAGCTACACCTTAGCCCCAAATTGAATTTTTTAAATGCTTTGAAGGGCTCTGATGTTGATGACAATAAGGGTAGGATGTCCCTTGATATGAATCCAGTCCGTAACTTGCATTTTGCTCCCCCCGCAATAACTGATGGTCTTGTGACAGTAGCTCCTCCACTTGATGTGTTTGAGGATGGCTGTGAACTTTGGAAATCAACTCTAGTTGGTCATTTCGTGGGTCAGAAATTACCCTATCTTGTTGTTAATTCTATTGCCAAAAGAATATGGGGCTCCCACGGTCTATCCGAAGTTTTATCTTCTGATAATGGATTCTTTCTCTTCACTTTTGATTCTGTCGACCGCGCCACTAATGTTCTGGAGAGAGCCCCATGGCACATGGCCAACAGACCTTTGGTGCTTAAACGTTGGCATCCAAACATGCAATTTTTGAAAGATGATCTGGATAGAGTTCCGGTATGGGTTAAGCTCTATAATGTTCCTCTCGAGTATTGGACTGTTAAGGGGTTGAGTTGTGTAGCGAGTGCTATTGGGGTTCCCCTTCATGCTGACCTTACTACATTGTTGCGTAAAAGGCTTAGCTACGCAAGAGTTTGCGTAGAGATAGAAGCTTCGAAAACGCTGGTGAAGGAATACGACCTTCGCTGTCCAAATGGGTTATTCATAATAATTTCAGCGGATTATGAATGGATACCTTCAAGGTGCAATAATTGTAATGTCTTTGGACATACCACAACGATATGTGCTACCAGTAAAGTTGATGATCGTACAATGGGGGCAGAGGGCAAAAGGAAAATAAGAGCTGTGAACTCTAAACCTGCAGATAATAAGCAGAATCAGCTCCAATGGCAGGTAGTTGGTAAATGAAATAAGGGTGTTACGATTGGTGAGAATGATTGTTTGGCATCTAAAGAGCTTAATTGTAATGAGAATGATTGTTTAGCATCTGCTTTACATATTGCTGATTGTAATACGAATGAAACTGTGACATCAGATGTGCCCAATGCTGGTTGTTATGAAGATGAAAATCCTACCTCTCCTCTTGTTTTGAAGAGCTTACGAGCAGACATGGTGCCGGAGGAAGGGGATGCATGTACTTCTTTAGATCAAGTTTCAACCATCTGTAATACAATTGCTTATGCAACCATGAACCCTGTTAGTCATGAGGTGAATGTTGATATTGGAGCTATGGGAGGTGATACAGGTAAGGAAGATGATGATAAGGAGTCGACGTCACTGATCCCAACAAGTCCGCAAAGTCCGATTTCTTCTGACGGGGAAACTTTTATTAATCAATTAGCTAGCAAGGCTAGAGACTCTCTAAAGAAAAAGAAAACGGGTTCTCCAGGCCTTTCAAAGAAGAGTAAGAAATCTGGCTCCTCGAGGGGGGCAAGTCAAGGTAATCAGTGTGTTGCTGTTTGGTACTCCTCTCTATTTCCCTATGATTATTGGATGTTGGAATGTTAGAGGTTTGAATGATCCCATAAAGCATTCAGAACTGCGTCAGCTCATCCATCAAGAGAGGATGGTTTTTTTTGGTTTGGTTGAAACTCGGGTTAGAGACAAGAATAAAGATAATGTTTCGCAACTTCTTCTGCGTAATTGGTCATTCTTGTATAATTATGATTTCTCTTGTCGTGGTCGTATTTGGGTTTGTTGGAATGCTGATTTGGTGAAGGTGGATGTTCTGGGAATGTCAGACCAGGCTATCCATGTTTCTGTCATGATATTAGCTACCAATATCTGTTTTAATACTTCAATCATTTACGGAGACAATAATGCATCCTTACGTGAGGCTTTATGGTCTGATATTGTGAGTCGTAGTGATGGATGGGAGTCAACCCCATGGATTCTTATGGGCGACTTTAATGCTATCCGCAACTAGTCAGAGAGGTTAGGAGGGTCTTCTACGTGGGCTGGTCATATGGACATATTGGAAACATGTATACGTGAAGCGAAAGTGGATGATCTTTGGTATTCAGGTATGCATTATACTTGGACGAACCAATGTCCTGAGAATATGATTATGCGAAAACTAGATAGAGTGCTTGTGAATGAGAAGTGGAATATGCGCTTCCCATTGTCGGAAGCGAGATTTTTGCCTGCTGGTATGTCAGATCATTCTCCCATGGTGGTAAAAGTAACTGGCAATGTTCAGAACATAAAGAAACCATTCAGATTCTTCGATATGTGGATGGATCATGAGGAGTTCATGCCCTTGGTGAAGAAAGTATGGGATCAGCATTCAGGAGGTTGTCCAATGTATCAACTGTGTTGCAAACTAAGGAAGCTAAAGCAGGAACTTAAACATTTCAATAAGACTCACTTCTCCAATATTTCCGATAGAGTCAAAGATGCAAAAGATCACATGGATAAGGCTCAACAAGCTCTGCATACAGCGCCTGAGAATCCAACATTGCGTATGCAAGAAAGAGATGCTGTTCGTAACTATGCTTCTACTGTCAGGGCGGAAGAGAGTTTTTTCATTCATGGTGCTACAAAAGGCAAGGATACAATGGCTTAGCTTGGGGGATCAGAATACTAGCTACTTTCACAAATCAGTAAATGGTAGACAGAATAGAAATAAGCTTCTCTCGGTTACAAGGGAGGATGGAGAAGTCGCTGAAGGACACGAGGCAGTCAAATCAGAAGTAATTGCATACTTCCAGCGTGTATTGGGAGTGAAACAGATGCCTAGGGTCCTGAACGAGGAAGTGATGCAATCGGCTATTAATTACAAACTGTCTTCAACTCAACAGCAGGTACTAGCACAAGATGTAACAAGAGAGGAGATTAAGCATGCTATGTTTAGTTTGAAAAACAACAAAGCTCCTGGTCCGGATGGTTTCAACGCAGGTTTCTTCAAAAGAATGTGGCACATAGTGGGGGAAGATGTAATCAACGCTGTTAGCTCTTTCTTCCAGACTCGTAGAATGCTTAAAGAAATGAATGCTACATCCATTTCCCTTATCCCTAAAGTTGCTAATCCTACGAGGTTGACAGATTTTCATCCTATATCTTGCTGCAATACAGTATACAAATGCATCGCGAAGATTCTAGCTGGGAGAATGAAAGTTGTTTTACCATCCTTAGTAGGTCCGTATCAAATAGCTTTTATCTCTGAACGGAGAATAAGCGACAATATTCTTTTGTCTCAGGAACTAATGAAAGGCTATCATACAACTACGGGTCCTGCTCGTTGTGCTATGAAAGTAGACCTGATGAAGGCTTATGACTCGGTTCAGTGGGATTTTGTTGATGCTACGTTAATAAAAATGGGATTCCCTAGAACAATCATTGATTGGATCATGGTTTGCGTTACATCATGTCAATTCTCAATCAACGTCAACGGTGAACTTGCGGGTTACTTCCAAGGGGGGAGAGGGCTGAGACAAGGTGATCCATTATCTCCATATTTGTTTGTCCTATGCATGGAAATCCTATCAGGGCTGTTTTGCAATATGAGTGCCAACCAAAACTTCAAGTTCCACTGGAGATGCAAGAAGGACAAAATTTCTCATCTTTGCTTTGCCGACAACTTGATGATATTCAACAAAGGGGATGTACATTCAATTCGTATGATCAAAAATGTACTCACAGAGTTTCAAGTTCTATCAGGTCTATATCCAAATCCAAACAAAAGTGACATCTTCTTGAGCAGTCCGTTAGGTGCTGAGAGGGAACAGATTATCAGTATTCTTGCGTTTAGAGAGGGGGAGCTTCCTATGAAATATTTGGGAGTGCCTCTTATCTCGTCCAGACTAAAGGCTGTTAATTGTAAGGGCCTCGTGGATCGAATTACCGCTAAAGTTCGACATTGGACCTGCAGAACACTCTCTTTTGTAGGGCGAGTACAACTGATTAACTCAGTCTTATTCTCCATCCAGGTCTATTGGGCATCTCTATTCCTATTACCTGGGGAAGTAGTGAAAAATGTTGAGCAAATTATGAGATCCTTTCTTTGGTCAGGTTCAGATATGAGCACTACTAGGGCTAAAATGGCTTGGGATCAGGTATGTCTTCCAAAAAAGGAGGGGGGGCTAGGCATAAAAAGGATAGCAGAATGGAACAAGATTGCCTTGTTGAAACATATTTGGAACTTGTGCAATGACTCAGATGGCTCAATCTGGTCTACTTGGATCAGATCCAATCTCTTGCGAGGTAGGAATTTCTGGACAATCAAGGCGCCAGGAAGCTGCTCTTGGGCTTGGGGAAAGATTCTAAAGCTCAGATCCTTAGCATGGCCGAAGATGAAGCATATCATCGGAGATGGAATGACAACCTCTCTATGGTTTGACAATTGGCATCCTCACAGCCCGCTCGCTGATACTTACGGTGAACGTTTCATCTATGATTCAGGTATGGAACACAACGCGAGAGTGAACATGCTGATTAATCACTTAGAATGGAGAATTCCTATCACTCATGCTATTGGCTGGCACCCCATTATAGAAGCTATTCCTTCCACATCTACTCCTAAGGGGCAAAAGGATGAGATTGTTTGGTTGGATTCGCCAAATCAGAGTTTCTCGGTCAAAGTAGCTTGGGAACAACTAAGAATTCATCATCAAATGGTTGATTGGCATGACATCGTGTGGTTCAAGAATGCTGTCCCAAGACATGCATTTCTTCTTTGGGTGGCTATCCAACGGAAACTCTCAACGCAGGATAGACTTCATCGGTTTGGTATTCATGGTCCCAATAGGTGCTCACTCTGTCTCCGCAATAATGAAGATCACAACCACTTGTTCTTTGAATGCTCCTTTGCGAAAGCATTATGGTGGAATGTTTGTGACAGATGCGACATTCTAAGAATGACAAAAAGCTTGGATGAATGGATTCGATTGGCCACTGTCTCTTGGCATGGAAAAAGTCTCGTCAACTTTTCTCGTAAACTGGGTTTCGCAGCTACAGTGTATTGTATCTAGCAAGAACGGAATGCAAGGATCTTTGCAGATGTGTCTAAAGCTTCGAATTTGGTTTTTGATCAAATCGAATGTATCATTCGCGATAAGCTTGTTTTGATGAGGAATGTTCAACAAACAAATGAAAACATAAGGATCCAAAGACTTTGGAGGGTCAATAACATGGACTCTTAATTTGATGTTTAGCTGGTTGTTTTTGTACCCCTAGCATATCTAGTTGGTCTAAGTTTTTGTTTTGTTATATGGCTAGCCTGTAGCCATTTGTTGGTTTTCGTTTCTGTCCTCATTGTAAATCTTGGGTATGCCCATTATATTCTTTGTATCCTTTTCTTTTAATACATAAGTCAGCTTACCAAAAAAAAAGAATTTGTAAGCATGTAGAAGTTTTGTCTAACTTATTAATAGATATGGTAACCACTTATTCTTCATCTTGTCTATATATATATATATATATATATATATATATATGGGCTTCATTTAATTTTGATTTTTCTTTTTGAATTTGTAAGCATGTAGAAGTTCTTGCTAACTATTTAAGTTTGTGATTGTCAATTATATGTTGTGGATCTATCCCTTTTCTCTTTAACTAAGATTAATAATTTTTCTTATTGCCTAAAAATAATTAAAGGAAAAATAGTTGATGCTTGTTAATGGTGTCTCAAAACCCATAATATTTATATAAGAAGTTATTTAGTTTGTGAATAGTGGTTAATCAAGGTATCTAGGTGAATAGTTTTCTTTTCCCTAGCTTAGGAAATACAAAATTAATAGTAAAGCCCTAAATACCTACAAAAATAGAACCAATCGGGGGGGGGGACTTTAAGACTTGTTGATGATAAACTCAGTAGTTTTATAGGAAATATAATAAATGACTTAAAAGATCCTTAAATTCAAGAATAAATGATGTTTGTTCTTATTTTTAGGGTGAAATACTCTAAAATATATATAAGCACTTAAAATATAATAAAGTTCTAAACCTTTTACTTGGATGGTTCTAGGATATTTATACCCCCTAAACCTTGTCATTTTTAGAGAAGAAAAGGACTAAAAGGTTCTTGCTTTTAGTGGCGTTAATGAGTGACAAATATCTCTTATTAATGAGATGATACGTATGGTAGGTCCTTTAAGAGACCTTTTATACATCTATAAGTGTAGGGAGATGTTGTGATGTCACGGTCACACAAATTAATTACCATAGCTTAAATAAACAAGATAGTATAGAGCAAGTAAGGAGTTGATCCCACGAGAAAGGTTTAGTTCAGATTTTTATGTTATATGATATGCAATTGGGGGGGGAGTTGAGATTACTAGGTTATAACAGAATACAATCATGCTAAATTAAATAAATCAGAAAACTATCAAAAGAACAAACCTTGGTTCAAGTAGACGTTCACCTATAAAAATCAGAACTGATAATTGAAACGAAACACCAATTTATATTCTGAATCTTTATTTTTTCTTACAATTAGTTAGTTAACCAATTCGCAGTGGAACTAACCCTAACTAGTAAATAACCATGGTGTTTGTACTAGTAATTTTATTCAATGGCAACGTTAAGAACTAGATAAATTGATTAATCTAGACAATATAACTGTCCGCAGTTCATGTTTTATTTGTTCGAATGTTCTCCCTAAGATTAATAACGTAGATCCATCATAATTATTAAACTTAGTTGCTTCACAAGTTTATATACAATAACTCCGGTTTTGATATCAAACTTAACAATAGATTATCTATAATAATAACTTAGAGCCGCTCCAGCAATTAAAATAAACAATCGTATGCAATAAGTATAGGAAAACAAATATATTCATCATATAAACTGAAAAGAAAAGGTAAAATAAATCTCACAATTCTTGAAATCTGAAGGTTTTTGTGTCCTTGTAACCAAGAAAAAGAGTTTAGCCTTGCATGTTTATTGAACAACTAATCAAAAGGAAAGAAGAATGCATGATTTTGGGTTATTGAAGGAAATGGTGTGTTTTTCTTCTCTTTTGGCCACCTGCTCTCTTGCTTTCTCTTTTTCTTTATATTTGATAGGAAACTCTAATCCCTCTTTCCTACAAAATATCCTTATCTAAGTAGACAATTTATATTTAAGTAGTTTAATAATTATTTTTCTAAAAAAAAAGAAGAAATAGCCTTGCATAAAATCCTCAAGCTTTGACTTTGAGCTTAAAAATAGTTAAATTGCCTAAATAAAGACTTGGATGTCGGTTTGGATGCTTTGGGAAGTAATTTGGACTTATTTCTTCACAAAACCTGTCTATTAGCAGAATTCATATGTCATCTTAGAAAAATTATATCTCTATCACATGAGCTCCTTTTTTGCTAAACTTTGGTAGGTTAATAGGTTTTCGAGTCAAAATTTAATAAAATTAAGTTTGCATCAAATGGACTTCTGTAGCTCAAGATATTCAAGTCGAAATGGTTAAAGGTCAACACTGGTAAAATGTGAGATGTGTCTTTGAAGGTTGTGATTTTCATGCTTTATTTTTTTCTTGCCATATATGTATAGAAAGGTATGAATGTTAGCTTTTTAATGCCACTAGAATCACATCGTTTTGACTTCTAAAGCTCAAGCTCTGCCTAAAACATCGATCGGAGGTCAAAACTGTCAATTATCTCTAATTTACTTCATTTTGAATGATAGTTTATCCAACCTATAATATTTTTAGTTTAGATGTTCATCTAGGACTTGGCATATTGTCTTGAGTTCAGTTGATTGTTGAACCCAAGTATGTTTAGTCTATTTACACAACCAAAAGATTGATGTCTTCTCCCAAGTGCAGGAGTGTCGAAGTAATAAATAACCCGGCAAGACCAAGGTCGAACCACAGGGAGGTCAACTATATAAATTATAAATAACAATACGATAACAACAACGATAATAACAATAATAGTAATAGTAATATTAAGAGTAATAATAATAATACTCAGTACGTGGCGTTGTTATACCTGAGAATGATCTAAAAGATCGGGTCACAGGTTTCCAGCCTATATACTGAGTTTATGAAAAGATCAAAGAGATATATTATATAATATAAATAGATTTCTGATGTGAATGAACAAGGCAAGACCAACAATGTCAGGATCCTTGATCAAACACAGAGCATACTTAACATACATAAAATATAACAAGAATATAAATAATAATAATAATATAGTAGTAGTAGTAATAAAAGAGAAGAGAACTTTGAGATGGAAGATTACTGTAAGGATTAAACAATGATAAAACAGATGTCAAGGTTAGAGGATTCCCTAATGGTATTTCAAATAAATATAATATAAACTCTTTTTATTACTCAACTAGAAACCACACACAAAGGAGGTTCCAATCGGATGATTTATTGTTATTAGCTCATTATAAATTATTAAAATGATCATATTAATTATCTTATCTAAGTAACACCATACTTATAAATATCATCAGGCATTCATGTTGCTAGCTTATGTTAACAACAAATCAAGTTCCTATCATAATAATGATGTCGGCCGAAAACTATGAAGGATCAAGCATTTGATGTACCAAGTGTTATACAACACAAATCTAGATTAACCATTAAGCAAGGTATTAAGAATTAGTAAGATAAAAAGATAAAACATGTTAATAACAATCTTTCTTGGATATAAACATTAAAGTCCATGTTGAGTTTATATTATATCTATTCTAACACCACTAGTGAAACCTTTTCACCTTGACACAATTAACTTAGCTAAACATAATGAAGAAAAAAAACATAAATAAACAATATAAGAACATAAACATTATATAAGTTAACTAAGTATAGGAAAGGAAATGAAAAAGCATAAACAAGAGATTAATATAGCATGAAAGAAAACTTGAACATTACAAAGAGAGAAAGCAAGAAGATGATTTTGATCTGAAAAATAATATGACTAAATACATGGCAAATGCCTCTTTTTTTATAGGCTAAAAATTAGAACTATTGATTGGTTGACAAACTATTTAGTTGGTGGCCAACTGCTTGACCGCTTTTTATGATCGGCTTGTTTTAACTCGCAAGTGCACGAGTGTGCGATGTAGCAATTAACTCGGTAAGATCGAGGTCATATCCACAGAGAGCTAGATCTGGAAATTAAGCTAGGTAACAACAAAAAAAACTCAAGAGAAATTAAATTAACAATAACTTGGTTGAAAATAATTGATGGATTTGTTTTCGAAGATGAAAAATTGTAAATAGATTTTAAAAGACAAGAAAACGTAAGTCTTGGTCCAAATCAATTTTAATGATGATGTATTGGTGATTTCTTCAACATATATAAGATAACTCAACCTAATATCAATGATGGTGATATTAGATCGGAAGATATTACAATGAAGTTTAAAAAGATTAAGATTAATTATTGCTTAAGAATGAACAAGTACTTTCAAATTAAGTAAGACATTGAATCAAGTAATCTCTATACCAAAACTAAGGTTTGCGCATAAAAATTCAAGATTTTAACATTACCTAAATGATTTCTAAAATTTCTTTGCAATAATAAAACATTCATGAAGAAAATGAGAAGATAAACATTAAGATTCATTCATATCTTAAAGAACTCACCTCAATCACCATCATCCTTGATTTGGATCCAAGAAAGAGATTAGCCAACCATGATTATATAGAAGAACACTTTAATAAACATGAAATAACTTGAATCAAACTGAAATAATAAGTTTTACAAACTAAAGAACCGAAATCTACAAAGAAGAACACAATAGAATTCCAGTAAAAATTCGGACACAAATCTGACTCTAACTTTGGACAGCAATTCGACACTCTTAGAAGCCTCCTCTGGAGATGGCTATTAGAGACATATTTATAAGCAATTCTGTTAGCTTTCCAGATCAATAAAGAACCGCTCATTTAGACATCTGAGTCAAATGTTATGGGAAAAACACCAAAAGGTGTTCTGAAAAATCAAATCAGGCCAGCTTGGAGAACACTTTGGTGCACGTTTTTCTTCCTCCTTTATGAGCTGTCTCTTTCTTCTTTTTGACCCAAAATAATGTCACAATGTTCCCTCCAGATTTCCATCCATGTGCTTGCCCTCTTGGATCAATGAATTACCCAAAATAAATTAAATGTTATTTGTTGTGTGGACATGTAGGATCATGGATTGTGCTTGGGCTGATTTGGAGGCTGATTTGGGGCTGAATTTGAGCATCAAATAAGTATACAAATGTACATATTATTTGGGCTAAAATTGACATTGAAACCTTGAGTGTTTGATGGTTGAAGTTTGCACACAACATAAGGCAAGTTTGGGCTTGAAATAGATCATATGATATTCTTTTCTAGAATTGGAATAGAATTGATTTTTGGGGCAAATTTAGAGCACTAATTTCAACCAAGATTTGCTTCAATCTTCAACTAAATTTCTCTTCAATTCTTTGTTCCGAATTCTGACGTTGAATTTTCTGAAATAATTCATTTAAGCTCCAAAAACCTATCGAAACATCAAAAGAAACTTCATTACTAAAAAGCACATCACTTATTATAAAAACCCAAATAAAAACAATAAATACATATGTAAAATAAAATACTTAATGATACTTTTGATGCACAATCACCAACCATTGATTTGGTGGCTCATTCTTGACATTGTTGGCTGCTGGTTCTTGATATTGTCGGCTGGTTATTGATATTGTTGGCTGGTCAAAATGTCATTGCTAACATCAGAATTAGAGCCCTTTGTTCCATGAAATCTGTGGGCAATTGTCTTAGCTTTCCAACAAAAAAAACCAGAGCTCATTTGGAATTCTAGAACTCAAGATATGAGCTGAAAACCGAATAGTGTCTGAGCTGCAGGACAGGTTCCGACTTCTCCGTTGTTCCTAAGATTTGAACTTGAAAAAGGCAGACTTGAGTCTTGGACTCTTCATGAAAGTTTTAGGTCTATGTATTAGCTTTTCCATCCATATAAAGTAGACCTAAATCCGAGTTCTACAACTCCAGTTATGATCCAATAACCAAATGGTGTTCCAGTTTGGAATTGAACCAGCATCTCTTCTCTTAGCCTAGTCCTCTTTTTGTCTCTTCACTTTCAATAGTTAATCACATCAATAAATCCTTTGAATTGTGAGATATACCTGCATTCAAAATAAGCATTTACCATAAATTAAAGATATATTATATTATCAGACATGCTGTAGTTAGGGAATTTAATAATACTTTAGTGCAATATGATGATATAAAACCTTAATGAGAATGCACTTTTAAGTACTAATCACACCTTCCAACCAACTTATTACTAGTCCCTAGTAATCAAAGTGTTAAAATAGAAAAACAATTTGCAAGTTCTACAAAGCAAGGTATTCATCATTTAACTTCCATTAATCTATCCAAATAAATAAACTCTCATTAAATTATATATCTGCTTCATACTTCTTAAACAAGATATTAATAAACCTTCTTTTATGTGCTCAATGTATGAAAACATAAATGATGGGGCTTTTATTGGAAGAAAACAATATTATGTTCTAATGTTTTTCTAAGGTTAACTTCTTTGGGTTTAGATTATTATCTTTTTTTTTTGGTATATATACATATAACTTAAAACACAATGCATCATTAACCCATATAGCGAGCTTTAGGCTAATGACTCCCAGACCAGTTGGTCTTAGGGCATTAGGTGTTGAGACACCCCTACGAGCTTAGTAACTCAGGCTGCAGATACTGATATGTAGATAGTGCAATGTTTGATTCCCTTAAGCTTTCTCCTCAACCCATATAACAAGTACTGGACCAATAGCTCCCAAGTCAGTTGACTTTAGGGTACTAGGTGCTAAAACACCCCTTCGGGCTTAATTGCTTAAATCAAGGAGGCTACGAAACCAAACTTATCTACTTTTTTTATTCAATTTGTTTTTGTTTTTGTTTTTTTTTTTTTTTTTTGCAAATTATATACGCCCTTTCCCTTAGTTGTTACCTTTAACAAAAGAACATGAATAATGTAATAATCCAATATGTAACCCACAATCATATGTTAAAGTGTGTGTGTGAAAATGAAGGTTTAAGAATACTTATTAAATGAGTATATGAGCAGAATTAAGTGATAAGAATGCGAGAGTTTGTAAACCTGAATATTTCAAGAAGTATTATGATAGATCTTGTTAAGAATGTTTAGTAAGATGTGTCTCAAGAGTCACTAAAGTTCCTCCTTTACTCTACCATCCTAGTAACAACAGTTTTTCAAATTATTTTAATAATAGAAAACACAGTTAGTTAATAATTTTTTTGTTTTTTAATATCAACTATTACCCTCTCACCCAAACCAAAACGAGACATTGTCCTCAATGTGCTAAGGCAGAAAGAAAGAGTATAGAAGACATCACCTGAAACAGCAACTATTGACAAACCTGAAACATACTTAAACAAATATAAAAAAGAACAAAACACAATTATGATATTAATAAAACCAAAAGACACAAGTTGTCACAAACTAAGGCTCAAATCCAATCTAAGCTTTTTACGGCGTTCCGTGATTGACCAATTCAGTCGACTCATAGAGGAGTCAACTACAGGGATGAAAGATTATAGTTCATCAATCAATTGCTCAGCAGTAGCAGCAGAGATGAGGATTTGTCGCGCTAAAAAAGTTAGAAATTGTTGTTCCACAACATGATCAAGAAAAGACAGTAAAGTATTATAAAAATCATTAACATTTAGCAAACCTATAGGTTTCTGGTGAATGTTCATTTGAGCCCAAGAGGAAATATGAAAGATCTCTTCCAATGTGCCCAGACCACCTGATAATCGGACCTTTGCTTCAATCATCCAACAAATATCTTCAGGAATTCCATGTTTCATTAACAACCTCAATCTTTCACACATAGCACGGTAAATTTTTATAATTGCATTTTGAGGTAGAGCGGGAAAATACTTTTTCAATTTTTTCAAGAGTGGTGTCCATTTTTCAAAACAGAAGTGGAGAAGAGATGCAAAGAAAAGAGAATGAACAAGGGATTGAACAAATATATACATATATATCAGTTATCATGGGAAACTGAAAGAACTGACGTAAGAGTCACGAAGTACCGTTATCCGCCATTTGACCGAGGTTGGAGAAAGACTAGCAAAACAAGAGTGACACGAAAAAGAAACACAAAAATAATGTGAGAAAAACAAAACAATCAACCTTTATATACAGGAGCATTCAAACCAACAAATTCAATTTCACTAGGAAAATTATCAAAGTAAGCTTTCAAACGATGTCCATTTACCTTAAAAACATTGTCATTCTTTGGATTCTCAATATCAAAGGCCCTATAAGGATACACATGTTTCACAATAAATGGACCGCTCCATCTTGATCTTAGCTTTACAGGAAATAAATGGAGTCGAGAATTATAAAGCAAAACTTTTTGACCAACATCAAATGTTTTTCTTAAGATTCTCTTATCATGAAACTCTTTGATTCTTGCTTTATGAATTTTTGAATTCTCATATGCATCATTTCTTATTTCCTCAAGCTCATTTATTTGTAACTTACGCAGTTGGCTAGCATCATCTAGGTTTGAATTGAAAGCTTTAATAGCCCAATAAGCTTTGTGTTCAAGTTCCACAGACAAATGACAAGATTTTCCATAAACCAACCTATAAGGTGACATATCTAATGATGTTTTAAAAGCAGTTCGATAAGCCCAAAGTATATCATTAAGTCTTAAAGACCAGTCCTTCCGATTAGGGTTCACTGTTTTTTTCAAGATTTGTTTGATCTCCCTATTAGCAAGTTCTACTTGTCCATTTGTCTGGGGGTGATAAGGGGTGGCAACTTTGTGTGTGATTCCATATTTCTTCATTAAAGACTCAAATGGCTTGTTACAGAAATGTGTTCCACCATCACTTATCATGGCCTGAGGGATTCCAAATCGACTCAAAATATTTCTTTTAAAAACTTGATCACTGTTTTATGATCATTATTACGACTTGGAATTGCCTCTATCCATTTTGAAACATAGTCTACTGCGACTAATATGTAAACAAAACCAAATGATGGAGGAAATGGACCCATAAAATCTATACCCCAACAGTCAAAGATTTCAATGACAAGAATAGTATTTAAAGGCATCATGTGATGTTTTGAAGTAGATCCTAACTTTTGACAGTTTTCACAAGTTTTGCAGAATGCATGCGTATCTTTAAACATGGTGGGCCAATAAAATCAACATTGTAAGATTTTTGCAGTTGTCTTTCTTGATGAGAAATGACCCCCACAGGCCTCAGAATGACAAAATTTAATAACACTACTTACCTCATTGTCGGGAATGCATCTTCGAAATATTTGATCAGGACAATATTTGAATAAGTAAGGGTCATCCTAATAAAAGTTCTTCACTTCGTTCAAGAACTTTTTTTTTTCTTGAGTACTCCAATGAGCTGGCAAATGTCATGAAATAAGAAAATTAACAATATTAGCAAACCAAGGCATTGTAGAGACAGAAAGGAAAGTAGTCATTAATTGGTGTGATGTTAGATCTTAAATCAGTTGTCAATCTTGACAAATGATCCGCGATAATATTTTTCGGTGCCTTTCTTATCCTTGATTGCGATATCGAATTCTTGAAGTAACAAAATCCACCACACCAATCTAGCCTTAGAATCCTTCTTAGAAAGAAGATATTTCAACGCTGCATGATCGCTAAAAACAATAACAGGTGAGCCAACAATATAAGATCTGAATTTTTCACATGCAAATACTACTGCAAGTAATTCCTTTTCAGTGGTAGTGTATTCATTTGAGCACTATTTAAAGTTTTACTTGCATGGTAAATCACATAGGGTTTCTTGTCTTTTCTTAGTCCTAAAACAGCACCCACGACATAATCACTAGCATCACACATTATTTCAAAAGGTAATGACCAATCAGGAGGTTGAATGATAGGAACAGAAGTAAGTAAGCAAGCTTTTAAGTTTAACAAAGGCTTCTTCACAATGTTCAGTCCATTCAAAAACATTATCCTTTATTAGAAGGTTACATAATGGCTTAGATATTACACTAAAATCTTTGATGAACCTTCTATAAAAACCAGCACGTCCTAAGAATGATCTAACATTTTTAATAGATTTTGGTGCTGGCAAGTTGGCAATTAACTCGATTTTAGATTTGTCAACCTCAATTCCTATTGATGAAACAATGTGATCAAGAACAATACCATTTGTTACCATAAAATGACATTTTTCCCAATTCAGCACAAGATTCTTCACTTCACACCTGTTCAAAACCTTTTCCAAGTTATTTAAACAATCATCAAATGAATTACCAAAAACAGAAAAGTCATCCATAAAAATTTCAAGAAAACGTTCAACCATATCACTGAATATGCTAAGCATGCATCTTTGAAACGTGGCTGGTGCATTACATAATCCAAAAGGCATCCTTCGATATGCAAACGTACCAAATGGACATGTGAAAGTAGTTTTCTCTTGATCTTCAAATGCAATTTCAATTTGGTTGTAACCTGAATAACCATCTAGAAAACAATAAAATTCATGACCCGCAACTCTTTCTAGAATTTGATCCATGAAAGGTAAAGGAAAATGATCTTTTCTAGTCATTGAATTAAGTTTCCTATAGTCAATGCACATGCGCCAACCAATAATAGTCCTAGTTGGAATTAACTCATTCTTCTCATTTGTTATCACAGTGACTCCAGACTTTTTGGGTACAACTTGGGTAGGACTTACCCATTTGCTGTCAGAAATAGGATAAATGATTCCATTATCTAGAAGCTTAATGACTTCATTTTTCACTACTTTTTTCATATTATGATTAAGCCTTCGTTGCATTTCTCTAGAGGGTTTAACATTTTCCTCCAAAAAAATCCTGTGTGTGCAAATCAAAGGGCTAATTCCTTTTATGTCAGCTATGGTCCATCCTAATGCATTTTTGTGCATTTTCAGAGTCTGTAATAACTTACCTTCTTGATGAACATTAAGTTTGGAAGAAATTATTACCGAAAAAGTTGCATTTTCTCTCAAAAATGAGTATTTGAGATTAAATGGTAATGGCTTCAAATCGGGTTTTGGTGGTTGAACACTTGAAGGTATGGATTCAATTGATTATGGTGGCAATTCCTCAATTTTTGGTCTCCAACTATTTGCCTTTGACTCTTCCTGAAAATAAACCATTTGCAAATCTTCAGATTCATTAAACTCAGTTTCACTGGAAGAATTTTCAAATTCATCATAAATTAATTTTTCAATAAAATCTACTTCCTGTAAATCATTATCATCTCCAGGTTGCTTGTAAATGTTAAAAACATTCATCTCCAATGTCATGTTTCCAAAAGATAACTTCATCACTCCATTCCTACAATTAATTAATGCATTAGAAGTTGCAAGAAATGGACGTCCTAAAATAACAAGAATTGAATTGCATGCTTCAACAAGTTGTGTATCCAACACAATAAAATCCACAAGAAAGATGAATTTATCAACTTGTACTAACACATCTTCAACTATTCCTCTAGGCACTTTTACAGATCTATCAGCAAGTAAAAGAGTTACAGAAGTAGGTTTTAACTCACCTAGATTGAGACTTTGAAAAACCGAATATGGAAGTAAATTCACACTAGCTCCAAGATCAAGTAAAGCTATTTCAATTTTATGTTCTCCAATAAAGCAAGAAATTGTAGGACAACCAGGGTCTTTATATTTCAAAGCATTATTATTCTGAAGAATAGCACTTACTTGTTCGGCTAAAAATGTTTTCTTTTTCACATTCAGTTTTCTCTTCACAGTGCATAGATCTTTCAAAAAATTAGCATAGGAAGGTACCTGTTTAATAGCATCCAATAAAGGTATATTGATCCTTACCTGTTTGAAAGTTTTAAGGATTTCAGAATTGTGATTGACTTTCCTTTATTTGGTCATGGCATGAGGAAATGGTAGTGCTGGCGGAGAATCAGTCTTTTCTTTACAATGTTCAGATTCAACCCTTTCCTTACCCTCAGAGATTGACTCATCATCTTTCTCACAAGGTTCAAGAGTGGGTTTTTCAATAACCTTACCACTGCGAAGAGTGATGACTGATTTGACTTGATCCATATGTTGGTTTCCTCAAGATTTCTTCTAGGAGGTGGAGCATAAGGAGGTGCATATCCATGAGAATTTTGGAAATTATGGTGTGCTTGAAACGGTGGCTGTGAAGTTTGTGCATTATTGTTATCACTTTTCCAACTGAAATTTGAGTGATTTCTCCAACCAGGATTGTATGTTTGCGAGTATGGGTTATGATTGGGCCTTTGGAAACTGTTTAAAGCATGAGCTTGTTCAAGGAGGCATTCCTTGAAAAAAGGCAAAGTTGGACAGTCATTGGTTGCATGTTCATTTGTTTCACAGATTTGACATACAATGTCTTGAACATATTTTAATTGACCACTCTTTTTCAATTCTAGTGCCTCGACTTTTCTAGCTAAAGATGCAAACTTGGCTTGGAGGTCATGATCTTCCCTAAGGTTATGCATACCTCCACTAGATGTATGAGTTTTACTTGGTGCCTCATAAGTACCCGTAGTGTCCCAATTTTGCGCATTTTCAGCTAGCAAGTTTAGATACTCCATTGCTTCATTAAGGTCTTTATCTTCAAAAGTTCCATTACACAAATTCAACCACTTGTCTATTTTTAGGTGTTAACCCTTCATAAAATTATGAAACCAATCTCCATGTTTCAAAACCATGATGAGGGCAAGTATTAAGTAAGTCTCGATACCTATCCCAACATTGGTAAAATGTTTCACCTGGTTTTTGAGTGAAAGTGGTGATTTGTCTTTTGAAAGAGTTGGTTCTGTGAGATGGAAAAACTTCTTTAAAAATTGTTGTTGCATCATCCCAAGCACGAATGGATCCTGACCTAAGATTTTGTAGCCATGTTTTAGCTTTATCTTTTAATGAAAATGGAAAAAGCTTTAATCTAATGGTATTCATGCTACAATCTAAGTCATTATAGGTGTTACAAACTTCTTCAAATTCTCTCAAATGCAAGTATGGATTTTCTCGATCTAAGCCATGAAAAGAACGTAAAAGTTGAATAATGCCTGGCTTAAAATTAAAATGAGATGCATCAGGAGGGAAAACTATGCATGAGGGTGCACTTGTTCTTGTGGGATTCATGTGGTCTCTAAGTTTCCTAACACGGTTATTCTCATTATTCTCATTATGAAGTGACTGGTTATCTTCTTCGACCATATTTTTCTGAAAATGATGAGGATACCCTACAAAGTCTACCACTTAATGTACGTGACCAAACACTCATGCACGTGTAGAAAGAGAATAAAAGGAAGAAGAAAACAAAAGAAAAATAAACAAAACAAAAGAAACAAAGTTAGATACAAGAAAAGTGAAAAGAGAAAACAAAATAAATACTATAATTTATACAAGAATTTACCTCCCTGGCAACGGCGCCAAAAACTTGACACGAACAAAAGATTGATGTCTTCTCCCAAGTGCAGAAGTGTCGAAGTAATAAATAATCCGGCAAGACCGGGATCAAACCACAGAGAGGTTAATTGTATAAATTATAAATAACAATACAACAGCAACAACAGCAACAACAATAACAATAATAGTAATAGTAATAATAATATTATTAGTAATAATAATAATAATAATAATAATAATACTCAATATGTGACATTGTTATACCTGAGAATGATCTAAAAGATCGGGTCACAGGTTTCCAGCCTATATACTGAGTTTATGAAAAGATCAAGGAGATATATTATATAATATAAACAGATTTCTGATGCGAATGAACAAGGCAAGACCAACAATGTCAGGATCCTTGATCAAACACAGAGCATACTTAACATACATAAAATATAACAAGAATGTAAATAATAATAATAATAGTAGTAGTAGTAGTAATAATAAAAAGAGAAGAGGAAGAAATTAATGAGAACTTTAAGATGAAAGATTATTGTAAGGATTAAACAATGATAAAAACAAATGTCAAGGTTAGAGGATCTACTAATGGTATTTCAAACAAGTATAGTATAAACTCTTATTACTCAATTTGGAAACCACACACGAAGGAGGTTCCAATCGGATGATTTGTCATTAATAGCTCATTATAAATTGTTAACATGATCATATTAATTATCTTATTTACGTAACACCAAACTTTTAAATATTGTCAGGAATTTCTGATGCTAACTTAAGTTAACAACAAATCAAGTTCCTTTCATAGCACAGGTGTAGGTAATACCATACGGTTGGGCTATGAGAGTGCCGAGCATTTGTTGTACCAAGTGTTATACAACACAAATCTAGATTAACCATTTAACAAGCAAGGTATTAAGAATTAGTAAGATAAAAAGATAAGACATGTTAATATTAAACATTAAGGTCCATGTTGAGTTTACACTATACTTATTCTTACACCATTAGTGTAACCTTTTCACCTTGACATAATAAATTTAGCTAAACATAATGAAGAAGAGAAACATAAATAAACAAAACAAGAACATAAATAAGATACAAGTTAACTAAGGAAAGGAAAGGAAATGAAAAGCATAAACAAAATATTAATGAAAGCAAAACTTAAGAATTACAAAAAAAAAATATAAAGAGAGAAATAAAGAGCATGAACTTGATCTGAACAACCAAGCCCCTAAATACATGGCAAATGCCTCCTTTTATAGGCCAAAATTTGGAATTATTGATTTGATGACTAATTGTTGAGTGGGTGGCCAACTCTTGATTTTGTGAAAATCCTTATACTCTTGTCTGAATAAAATGAAATTGCTAGCATTAGAACTAGGACCACTTGAAAACATGAAAGTTGTAGTAAATTGACTCAAATTTTCAGGAAAAAAAAAAGAGGTCATTTGGACTTCTAGAACTCTAGATATGGACCAAACACTGAACAGTGTTTGGGCTGCAGGACAGATTCAGACTTCTCTGTTGTTGCTATAATTTAGACTTGCAAACGGCCTTCTTAGATGTTGGTGTCCACATGAAAGTTGTAGGCCTATGTCTTACTGAATTTGTGTAAAACTTTGAGATCATTTTGACATCTAGAACTCGAGATATGACCCAATTACCGAACAGTGTTCCAGTTTGAACTGCACCAACATCTCTTTTCTAAGTTTGGCCCTCTCTTTGTCCTTTTAATTTCCATACTTGAACTCATCAATCAATCCTTTGATTTATGTGATAGGTCTGCATTTAAGATGAACATTTACCATATATTAAGGCATTTTATAGTATTAGACTTGTTATTATAAAACATGCTTTAGTTAAGGAGTTATTGATACTTTAAGTGCAAAATGATGATATAAAACCTTGATAAATATGTACTTTTAAGGACTAATCACCAGCCCTGACAAGTATTTGATTTGTGCTGAGAATGAGTTGGTTGTTACGAAGAACGTTATCTCTCCTTCCACCGTTGACCATGTGCTGGTTAAGGACTGCTCTGACTGCGATGCCTTTGAAGAAGATGAAGTTGACTACTCTGTTTCTGAGTATGCATCTGGAGGAAGTTCTAAGTTTTTTCGTTCCCTTACTCCAATCCCTGCTATTGGGAAGCTGGACTTGCCCTCTGGCAGTGAGCTGATGGTCCCTCCTCCACCATTGGGTGATTCGGGGAAATCAACCTCCAATCCTGCTCCCGCTACTCAACACGCCTCTTCTCCAAGTAACTCCCCTATGACTGCCCCTAGTAAATGGCGTGATCTGTTTGCATCTAATCAAAACCCAGGTGTTTGCCCTAAACTATTGCATTATTCTGAGATTAGCACTATCAAAACTTGTACTCTTCTTAATGATGACTTGGCTAGTCACTCTGATATTTGGAATTTATGCATTGTGGGCTTTGTTGCTAGCAAATTTCCTAGTTGTAAAGCTTTGAGCAACATTATCTCAGATACTTGGCACTGTGAAGTCAAGTTAACTATCCATGAATCTGGCTGGTTAGTGTATCAATTTAAAAATGTTGATGATAAACTAGTTGTTCTTGCTGAAGGGCCTTATTCGGTCTATGGTCGTCCTCTTCTTCTGCAACTCATGTCAGAATACTTTAATATTTCTACTAAAAATATGACCAAGGTGCTTGTATGGGTGAAATTTCCAAACCTCCCACTGAAATGCTGGTCAATTCAGGGTCTCTCCAAGATATCTTGTGTCCTTGGAAAGCCATTACAGAGTGACAAGCTTACAGCCACTATGGAGCGGTTATCTTTTGCTAGAGTCTTAATTGAACTTGATTTACTGGATGAACTGCCTAGTTCTATCCCTATTTGCCTCCCTAACGGCACTACTCTAAATCAATATGTTGTCTATGAAACTTTGCCGAGATTTTACAAGCACTGCCGGGTTCTTGGACACTCTACTGGAGCATATACTAAATTCTCTACACCTGTTGATCTTGATAAAAAGGGCTCCTCAGATACGGCTGCCCCTCCTACTAGCCCTCCTTAGGGGTGGCGTGTTAGTGCCTTTCAGCGTTTGGGGATGACTGTACAAACTAATAAGGGGCACAACAAGGGACAAACAGAGGCTGCACACACCAATAAGGGGAATGACAAAGGGAAAATAGAGGTTGTCCACAACAATAAGTGGAATGATAGAGACAAAACAGTTGTTGAGGATACCTATTTGGATCCCATGCACGTGGGAACTGATGAATGGGAGATTATGAGAGGAAAGCACACCAAAAAACTTCTAAGCCCCGGAGGCAACAATGTACATGTTGTGGAGTTACATGCAGGGATTTCTGCTAGAGTCTCTATTAGGAGTGGAGGACGTAAGCATGCCAACAAAGGCCAAGGAAGTGGTAGGGGACCGCCTGCCACTACTGCCAAATGATCATTATCCATTGCTGGAATGTCAGAGGGCTCAATAGCCCTCTGAAGCAGCATGAGGTTGTTAGCCTCATGAAAATAAAGAAAGATTGATGTTTCTTGCCTTTTAGAGACCAAGCTATCCTCTTCCAGAGTTGGTCTTATGCATAGATTTAAGTTGAAGTCCTGAAAGTGTATCAATAATAGTGAGGTAGACTTCATTGCTAGAATTGTTCTTTTTTGGAACCCCAGCACTGTAAACGTTTAATTTTTCTGCTCAAGTAGTGCATGTTCTCATTACTTGTTTGGAGAGTCATTACAGTTTCACATCTTTTTTTTTAATGGTTTCAACACTATTTCTCTTTGGAGATCCCTATGGGAAGACCTGCGAAGGTGGAGTCCTAACTCTCCTTGGCTGGTGCTTGGTGACTTTAATTCGGTGCTTTCTCAGGAGGATAAACACAATGAAGCTCCTGTGTCCAGCTATGAGGTTACAGACTTTAGGGATTGTTGCTCAGACCTGGGTCTTACTGATTTAAACTCGACTGGCTGCCTTTTCACCTGGTCAAATGGACAGTCTGGAGCAAAATTGATAGAGTTATGGTCAACACTCATTGGTCCACTTTGCAGCAGCAGGCTCATGTGCATTTTGATACCCCCGGGGCTTTCTCGGACCACTCCCTTTCCTCTATGCAATTGGGTTCACGACAGTCTTGCAGGAATAGGAACTTCAAATTTTTTAACATGTGGGCTGATCACTCTCAATTCTTGGAGTTGACTGAGCAATGCTGGAATACTCATGTTTATGGTTCCTATATGTTCACCTTGTGTAGGAAGCTAAAACTATTGAAAAGGCCATTGAAGGAGCTCAACAAACTTCATTATAGCCACATCTCTCAACGAGTTACCAGGGCTGAGGAAGAACTAGATAGTCTTCAATCCCTTTTGCATCAAGACCGTGATAACATCCATCTTCAGTCCCAAGACAAGCATCTTAGATCACAACTTTTGCACCTTAAGTCGGCGGAGCAGAGTTACTATGGGCAGAAACTCAAATTCACTTTCTTAAAGGAAGCGGATAAAAGCACTTGTTTCTTCCATGCTTTGCTAAGCCAAAAGCATTGAAGAAATCATATTCCAGCAATCTAGGTCCCCTCTAGCATGTATACTTCTTCGGTTGATGAGGTGGGGTAGGAGTTTGTTCGATACTATCAAAATCTCCTTGGCTCTTCAAAACAAACCATCCCCATCAATAAGGATGTCATCCAACGTGGCCCCTGTCTTGATGCTGCTTCTCATGATTTTCTTTTAGGACCAGTAACAGATGACCTTATCCAGCAAACACTTTTCAGCATTGGCAATGAGAAGGCCCCAGGGCCAGATGGATACTCATCCCTCTTCTTCAAGAAAGCATGGAATATAATGGGCGGTGATTTTTGTGTTGCGGTCAAGGATTTCTTTGCATCGGGTGATTTACTCAAGCAAGTCAACCTTTCAATCATTGCCCTTGTTCCAAAATCATCTAATGCTAACTTGGCTGCTGATTTTCGGCCGATCTCTTGTTGCAATGTCATTTATAAGGTTATTTCCAAGATTCTTGCGGGGAGAATGGCACATGTTCTGCAGGACATTATCAGCCCTGCCCAAAATGCTTTTCTAGGAGGAAGGAATATAGCTTACAATATCCACCTCATACAGGAGCTTTTATGTCATTATGGGAGGAAGAAGGTATCCCCTAGATGTATTATTAAGATTGATTTCAGGAAAGCTTTTGACTCTGTTCAATGATCTTTTCTGCGACAAGTCCTGCTGCTCTTGGGTTTCCCTCCTCGATGTGTCCGGCTCCTTATGCAATGTGTTGAGACTGCTTCCTTTTTTGTTTCTGTTAATGGGAATCTATATGGCTTTTTCAAGGGGCAATGCGGAGTTTGTCAAGGAGATCCTCTTTCCCCATATCTTTTTATTGCTTGTATGGAATACTTTTCCAGGATGCTCATCTAGAGTACGTAGCACACTAACTTCAATTTCCACCCCAAATGTTGTGCTCTAGGGGTCAGCCACTTAGCTTTTGCAGATGATGTCCTATTACTCTGCTGGTGTGATATGCAGTCAGTTAGCATTTTAAACCAGCAACTTCTTGCTTTCGGTCGGATGTCAGGCCTTGACATTAATGCTGCGAAGTCCTCTATATATTTTGGTGGATTGGGGGAAAGTGTTAAGCTTGCCATCTTGTGCCTTATTGGCTTTTTAGAAGGGAGTTTTCCTTTCCGTTATTTAGGGGTCCCTCTAAGCCCTCATAGATTATTGGCTAGTCAATTCTCCCCTCTCCTACAGAAATTGGAATCTTCTATTCAGAGTTGGATGGGGAAACACCTCTCCTATGCTAGTCGCCTTGAGCTCATCATATCAGTTCTGCATGGCATGGTTCAATTCTGGCTCAGTATCTTTTCGATTCCAGGTATAGTTATTACCAAGATCAATATCATCTGTTGTAGCTTTCTTTGGTCTGGTAACTCTTTTCGCCTCACTCTGCCCTTGTCTACTAGCAAAAGGTTTGCCTTCCCAAGCAGGAAGGAGGCTTGGCTCTCCTGGATATCAGGGCAAGAAACAAAATTTTTTTGGCAAAGCAGCTATGGAATTTCCACCTTAAATCCGACTCTTTGTGGATTCGTTGGGTGGCACATTACTACCTTCCTCAGACAACAATCTGGGCTGTGGGTGTAAGGAGTGTTTCATCACCTCTATGGAAGTCCATATGTACTCTCAAAAACCAGTTGGTAGAACAATACGGAGGCATTCCTGTTGCAATCAATACTCTTGAAAGTTGGGATGAAAGAAACAACCGTATCTTTGCACAGAAGTCAACCTCTGTAGATGCCACATTCCGAAGATTCCAAATACTTTTCTACACAGTTTTGCATTTCCATGAAAAAGACCACTCTCTTTACCACGTTGCTGCATAAGAAAGGTGCTAGTCTTCGTTGCTTGCTTCAGTTGGTTTTGTTGTTGGGTTTTCTTCTGCTCAACCTATGTCTTCAGGAAGATAGAGCTCCCAGTCTTCATGTTCGAGCATGTTGATACTGTCTCCTGCAAGTTTCAATTTCAGTTTTCATGGTCTTTCATTTCCAGGCAAATCGATTTCCTCCTGCTACGTGATTGCATGGGGAAGCCTTGGTCATGCATGCTTTACGTGTTGCTTGTAATGTCAGGTCCCTTGTCTCTGCATGGATAGCCATTATCCTCTGTTCTTGGCTGCTAGTGAATTAGTTTGCATGGCTTTCATTTTGCGTCTCTACATGGATGGCTGGGTTGTCTGCTAGTAAATTAATTTGCATGGATGGCTGGGTTGGCTGTTAGTAAATTAATTTGCATGGATGGCTGGGTTGTTTCTACGTGGATTAATTTGCATGGTCGTCGTCCTGAATCTGTGTGTTCCCCTTCGTCCCTGCATGGAGGAGCTCTTCGTTTCTCTATTTTCTTGGTTGTTAGGTTGTTGTCTCTGCATGGAGGAGTCAAAGCTCGTTGCTGCTCTCGGCTGGTTCTGCGCTGATTTGTGTTTTTTCTAATGTTAGTGGATGCTGCTGTAGTTGTTTCATCTCCTTGTCGGCTTGCGGCTTGCTCTCGTGGTTTGATCACCAAACCAGTATGAGATATCTGGTCATCTTTCTCTGTTGTAAATTTTATCAGGATGTCCTTTTGTCCTGTCTTTTGCTTTGTGTTAGGTTGGGAACCTTCTAATATTTGGTTCCTCTCATAACCATGGTCTTACTTTATTTGTTTTACAGTGGCTTGTTGTATAGCTCATTAAGGGAGTTTGTTCCCTTTTTGTTTATCCTTGTTTCTGAACTTGCTAGCTCTCCAGCATTGTATATTTTTTTTTATCTTTTTATACACTTACATTTTGATCAAAAAAAATATTATCCTTTGTTAGAAGGTTACTAAAGGGCTCAGATATTACACTAAAATCTTTGATGAACCTTTTGTAAAAACCAGCATGTCCTAAGAATGATCTATCTTTAACAGATTTTGGTGTTGGTAAGTTGGCAATTAACTCGATTTTAGATTTGTCAAACTCAATTCCTTTCGATGAAACAATGTGACCAAGTACAATGTCGTTTGTTACCATAAAGTGACATTTTTCCCAATTCAGTACAAGATTCTTCTCTTCACACCTGCTCAAAACCTTTTCTAAGTTAGTCAAACAATCATCAATTGAATCACCAAAAATAGAAAAATCATCCATAAAAATATCAAGAAAACATTCATCCATATCACTGAATATGCTAAGCATGCATCTTTGAAACGTGGTTGGTGCATTACATAATCCAAAAGGCATCCTTTGATATGCAAAAGTACCAAATGGACATGTGAAAGTAGTATTCTCTTAATCTTCCAATGCAATTTCAATTTGATTGTAACCTGAATAGCCATCTAGGAAACAATAAAATTCATGACTTGCAACTCTTTCGAGGATTTGATCCATGAAAGGTAAAGGGAAATGATATTTTCTAGTCATTGAATTAAGTTTCCTAAAGTCAATGCACATGCGCCAACCAGTAACAGTCCTAGTTGGAATTAACTTATTTTTCTCATTTTGTTATCACAGTGACTCCAGACTTTTTGGGTACAACTTGGGTCGGACTTACTCATTTGTTGTCAGAAAATGGGTTGTTTTCTGAAAAACGTATCTTAATAGGGAAGATCAACTATGTGTTGTTTTCTTTTCCAGAAAGCATTAGGTAAGTCTGAACAGATCTGTTGTTCAATCTTATTTTGGAAATCAATGATTTTCTTTAGTAAATTAGGGTTTTGTAGTTGTTTGTCTATACGACAAAAAGAAACATGGTTTTGTAAATCATGTAAATGGAATTGTTTTCCATGAATTAGTGCATTAATATGATAAGTATGTATGGAGCATGCTTTAATTAAATTCAAATTTCTAGTCTTAGACTGCTCTAAGAATGGGAAAACAAGTTTGATGCTATTAATTTTGGAAGAAATACAATTCTGATGTGCTTGGTATGGAGTGATCATGTCAATGAATGGAGTGCCAGGAATGATGGTATGATTAATATCTTTTGTAACAACAAAAAATGTTTTAAGAGAAATGCCTCTATTGAAAACATAGGCTTTAGTTTTTCTTACAATATGTAATTTAAACTTCAGTAAAAATCTGGGCGCGATCCAACGGTCAGATCAAAAGATATGGCTCTTTCGAAACATTACTCTTGTCTAGACCTACAAAAACACCTCTTCATCGAGTTGCGATTCTCCACCTCATCAAGGGGAAACAGCCTCCTGAAACTCCTGTAAAAATATAAGCGCGATCCAACGGTCAAATCAAAAGATTCAGCACTTTTAAGACATTACTCTTATCTAGACCTACAACAACACCTCTTCACCGAATTGCGATTCTTCACCTCCTCAAGGGAAAACAGTCTCCGGAAACTCCTGTAAAAATCTTGGCATGATCCAACGGTCATATCAAAAGATATGGCTCCTTTGCGACATTACTCTTGTCTAAACCAATAAAAACACCTCTTCACCAAGTTGTGATTCTCCACCTCCTTAAGGGAAAACAGCCTCCGGAAACTTCTGTAAAAATATAGGCGCGATCCAATGGTCAGATCAAAACATATGGCTCTTTTGAGACACTACACTTGTTTAGAACTACAAAAACACCTCTTCACCGAGTTGCGATTCTCCATCTCCTCAAAGGGAAATAGCCTCCGAAAACTACTGTAAAAATATAAGCGAGATACAACGGTCAGATCAAAACATTCGGCTCTTTTAAGATATTACTCTTGTCTAGACCTACAACAACACGTCTTCATCGAGTTGCGATTCTGCACCTCCTAAAGGGAAAATAGCCTCCGGAAAACTCCTGTAAATATTTGGGCGCAATCCAACAGTCATATCAAAAGATTTGGCTCTTTTAAGACATTACTCTTCTCTAGACCTACAACAACACCTCTTCACCGAATTGCGATTCTTCACCCCCTCAAGGGAAAACAGCCTCCGGAAACTCTTGTAAAAATCTGGGCATGATCCAACCGTCATATCAAAAGATATGGCTCTTTTGAGACATTACTCTTGTCTAGACCTACAACAACACCTCTTCACCGAGTTGCGATTTTGCACCTCGTCAAGGGGAAACAGCCTCCTGAAACTCCTGTAAAAATATAAGCGCGATCCAATGGTCAGATGAAAAGATTCGGCTCTTTTAAGACATCACTCATCTCTAGACCTACAACAACACCTCTTTACCGAATTGCGATTCTTCACCTCCTCAAGGGAAAACTGCCTTCGGAAACTGCTGTAAAAATCTGGACAAGATCCACCAGTCATATCAAAAGATATGGCTCCTTTCAGACATTACTCTTGTCTAGACCCACTAAAACACCTCTTCACCGAGTTGCGATTATCCACCTCCTCAAGGGGAAACAACCTCCGGAAACTCCAGTAAAAATATAGGCGCGATCCAACGTTCAGATCAAAACATATGGCTCTTTGGAGACATTACACTTGTCTAGACCTACAAAAACACCTCTTCACCGAGTTGCGATTCTCCATTTCCTCAAGGGGAAACAGCCTACGGAAACTCTTGTAAAAATATAGGCGAGATCCAACGGTCAGATCAGAAGATTCAGCTATTTTAAGACATTACTCTTGTCTAGACCAACAAAAACACCTCTTCACCGATTTTTGATTCTCCACCTCGTAAAAGGGAAACAGCCTCCGGAAACACCTGTAAAAATATAAGCGCGATCCAATAGTCAGATCAAAACATATGGCCCTTTTGCGACATTACTCTTGACTAGACCTACAATAACACCTCTTCAACGAGTTGCGATTCTGCACCTCGTCAAGGGGAAACAATATCCAGAAACTCCTGTAAAATTATAAGCGCGATCCAAAGGTCAGATCAAAACATATGGCTCTTTTGAGACATTAAACTTGTCTAGACCTACAAAACACCTCTTGACTGAGTTGCGATTCTCCATCTCCTCAAGGGGAAACAACCTCCGTAAACTCCCATAAATGAAAAGATTTGGCTCTTTTAAGACATTACTGTAAAACCCTGTGATACGGTTCAGCCCTGTGATACGACCCAAGTAAGGTCAGATTCGGATTTTGGCGTAAAAAGCGCAACAGTCCAGGTTTACGGCAACAGTCATAATTCTCAATCCGACCGTTGGATCGGGCTAATATTTTATGTGGACTCTCCAGACATATCTTACTACCTTGGGTTAAAATTGCAGGTCAATCGGAGTTCGGTAAGGCACCCCAATACTGGTCAACAGAGGTTGTACGGATTTTGTTATTTACTTCCATTTGACTTGTGGACTTCCTATTTGATTATGATTCTTTTCCTCCAAGGATGTGGGAGCTGGTTTTGGGAATTTCCTAGTTCCACAAGGATCTTTAATGAGTTGCAATATAATCTCCTAGTGTGGCAAGGATTCATTAATGTTTCAGAATCCTTTTCTTATAAGGATTCCTTATTCATCCTAGCTACACAAGGAAATAAGGGCTGGTGGTATTTAATGACAAGTTACTTATTTTTATTATTTTCTTTAATGTTTGGGCTTAATTAAAACTTTGTTTTGAGCTAGGGTCCAAGGCTTGTTTGGATCAGGTTAAGGGCTTTTCAGTTTAGGGTTTTGGGCCAGTTTTGAGTGGACCTCATATAAGTCCACATAAGGGGTCCATTAGGGTTAACTTTTCAAGAACTATTTAAACTCATGTAAGCCACAATTTCGGCAGCTTTGGTGATTATTATTCTGAATTTTTCAGTTTTAACGTGTGAGAGTGATTCTTGCATTCTTCAGTTCTTAAACGAACTGAATCTGACTTATCGAAGATTAACTGGCTTCGTGGCGTCATTCTACTCATTCCAATAGTGTTGGTGCCTTGGGGCAGGTTTCCATTGTGTCGCACTCATATCAGACCTATTTCGGCTTTCCGGGATCAGATCTCAATCTTGATTGTGGGTTGCGTGACCACGTGATCACGAGGTTCGCATCACCCTGTAAATAAAAATAAATAATAATAACAATAATAATAAAAAGAAAGAATAAAAAAAAACAACACATAGGATTGAAGTAATGACGTTTCAATGAGTAATGGATATTCGGTATGAAAGAAATGAATAAATAGTAGGAATGACAATAAATGTGTCATGTGAGAGAGAGAATGATCTCCATAAATAAATTTAAAAATATTGTTGAAGTCGAAAAGAGAGTCATGATTTTTAGTTTAAAACTTGTAACGTTGGCGAAACCAGTGATGAGTTTCAATGGATAAAAGAATAAGAAAAAAAAATAGAAGATATGTAAACCCCAGTCAAAACACGTATTCTGAAAAATTAATGATAAATGTGGTAATATTGAATTTATTGAGTATAAATGAAGGGGAAATGTCATGAGGATCTAAGTAAATAAATTAATGCATGAAATTCAGATTTTAGTGTAAAAGACACTAATTGTCTAGTTTTACGATATCGATGATATATCTCAATCCGACCGTTGGATCGGGTTGCAATTTTGTAAGGAATCTCCAGACATATTGTTTTATATTAAGTTCACATTTCGTGTCAATCATAGTTGGAAAATATTTACGAAGAGTACTGAAAATCGGGTAAATGAAAGAAGATGACACAAGGGGCATTTTTGTAATTTTATCAAAACAAATACTCTCCTCTCCTCTCTTTAAAAATAGAGCACGTCCTCTGCAAATGAAAAAGAAAACAAGAGGGAGACCATTTGTTTTGTCCCATTTTCTCTTCATTTCTTCAAGCTAAATCAAAAGAGAATGTTCTTAGGAGGATTCTATCCAAGAAAACAAATTAAATAACAACTTAGAGAGTTATAGAGCTTGAGAGAAACAAAAACAAGAAGCTGGAAATTGGAAGAGGAGGACATGATTTTTGTAAATTTTTTTCAAGAATTCATTGAAATAAGTTAAAGTAGCAAAGGTAAGCAACATACCCTTTAGTAATTTCGTTTTTCTCTCTTGTTCTTGCATGAGGAAAAGAAAACCCCCAAGTTTAAAATTCTAGGGTTCATATAAATATTTTGGGGGAGTAATTTTTCATGTGAATTTCGAGATTAATTGCATGATAATGGCTTGATTTGCTGAAAAATAGAAAGAATAAATTGATTTGAAACTATGGGTTTTGGGATTGCAATAGGGCAGGCACTTCGGTAGCCATAGTTTGACTTTCCACCGTTGGATTAAATTGATTTTTGGATATGTTATTATGCTCAATGTCACCTACATTTTGACTGGAGGGATTGTAAATATCAGACTTCATTTGAGGGCTGTCACCAGAGGAACATTTCTGGAAAATCACCTTTCAAGACAACCTTGTTCGTCAGCCGTTATATCATCATTTCACCGTTGGATTGGTCTGGATTTCGGATATGTTATTCATCCAGATGTTATATAAATTCTGAACGGTTTAGATCGGAAAAGAACACTCCTACCAGAAATTGTACTTCCTGAACAGCAGGTCTCCAAATTTCAGGTTAGTCCGGTATTGTTCTGATATCGGGAGTTTTAACCGTTGGATGTATGTTAATTTTGGATATGTTATTCTAATGATGATAATGTATAATTCCACCGTTTGGATGTATTGAATTCTAAATTTAAATAATGATGTTTTAAGTTTGGTTTGAGAAATATGGAATGAGAATATGAGGTTTAGCATAAAAAGTATGTTTTGGGACTAAGGATAATGGTAATGGGTTTAATGATGATAGGTGTGTTTGTGTTATGTTTGAGTCATGTTTGATGTTTTGATAAGTGATGGTATAGTTAAATTCTATAAAGAATAGTGATTGACTAATATTTTGGTTGTGTTATAATGGGAAATCATGTTGTAAGTTGAATTATGATATAAGGAATCATTTTGAGTGTGCTTTTGGAAAAATTTGGCATGTGTAGTCATTGATGAAATTTAAGTTAAATTACATTGTTTGGTGATAGATTAAATGTCTTGGGACAAAAGAAAATCGGTGACGAAAAGTCATGCCCTTTGGACATTGAAGATCATTGATGAAGAATTGAATTAAATGGGCATTTAATTTAAATGACAAGTACGAAAATAAAATACATTCATGGAAATTGTTTATGGAAGTATTTGATTTTGTGAATTTATGAATATTATGAATAAATCGGGAAGATTCAATAATGATTCAGGATGTTATATTAAAAATGTAGGAGAAGCATTCACTCGACTTCTCAGGAGCTCATATAGTAGGAGCTTTGCAGGAGGGGCACAACAACAACAAGGAAGAGCGAGTTGAGCTTCTGCAGCTGGTAGGTGTTCTATACCTACACTTTTTACGTAGCGTTAATTTACGAACTTATTAAATTCTTGGTCTTTGTGTCTATGGGTGAAACCACAAAGAGAGAGGATAAAGTGAAATAAACGAGAAATTAAAAATGGATTTGAGTACTTGATTGGGTTAAGAATATGAATTACACTAATAGACTTTGTTGATGATCATTCCTCGAACTTGATTAGCCGGTCCCGAATGCGGAAGCTAATGAAGTTAGTAAGGTTTACTAACATTGGGCTTAAATGTTGACAAATGGTTGATTAGCTTCGGTTAATGGCATCCGAATGGATGACCGGATGAAGGACTGATTAGCTTCGACTAATGGCATTCGAATGGATAGCCAAGACAAATGAATGATTAGCTTCGATTAATGGCATCCGGATGGATGGCGGGGACAGAATGATTAGCTTCGGCTAATGGCATCCGGATGGATGGCCGGGACAAATGAATGATTAGCTTTGGCTAATGGCATCTGCAGTGGATGACCGGGGTGAGTGAAAGGTTAATGATATTGACCGGTGCTGTCAATATCGGCAATCACACGAAACTTGATTAGCCGGTCCCGAATGCGAATCATCCCTGAAAACGAGGGATACTGAACTTGATTAACTATTCGGGTGAGAATAGTTAATGATATTGACCGGTGATGTCAATATCGGCAATCACACGAAACTTGATTAGCCGGTCCTGAATGCGGAGGCTAATGATGTTAGTAAGGTTTACTAACATCGACATAATCATCCCAAAAAACAAGGGATACTGAACTTGATTAACTATTCGAGTGAGAATAGTTAATGATATTGACCGGTGCTGTCCATATCGGCAATTACATGAAACTTCATTAGCCGGTCCTGAATGCGGAGGCTAATGATGTTAGTAAGGGTTACTAACATCGGCATAATCATCCCTGAAAATGAGGGATACTGAATTTGATTAACTATTCGGGTGAGAATAGTTAATGATATTGACCGGTGCTGTCAATATCGGCAATTACACGAAGCTTGACTAGTTATTCCTGAAGTGAAAGCTAATGATGTCAAGAATCTTGACATCAACATTTCCAGAAATATTCCAAGATATTATGGAAAGAAAAATCTGATTGGCTATTTCATGTTAGAAATAGTCGATAACATCAATCAATGGTATTAATTTTGACGTTTATAATGAACTTGATTAGCCGATCTTGATATGAGAGACTAATAACACTAACAAAAATTTATTAGTATCAGCATTCCCTTCCAAGTTTTAGGGGAGAGGTAATAATTAAAAATATTAATGAAATGGGGATTGACATCTTGATAGGATTATTCATTCGGCCTTGAAGAGGCGGATATTGATTGGAAATTATGGAATAAGATGGGCGGAGGAACTAGTTACCCGGTGATGGGCTAGTGGCATTAGTTTTGTTTTCTAATGACCGGAATATACAACTTGAGTTAAACTTACTTGTGTGGTGTTAATATTGTCAAGATGACTGACTTGTCAGATTATAAATGGAATGTTGGATGATACCTAATTGTTAAACAAAAATGATAATTTGTGTTTATGTGATGGATTATTGTAGAAAAAAAGGAGAAACTGATGAGGATCTAATTCTTGTGAAGGATGAAGGCAAATATCGTATCGCTTGGGACGTGAGAGTAGAAGTTCATTAACCATGGTAGGTGTTATACACTTAAGGAATGCAATGCTATATATATATATATATATATATATATATATATATATATATATATATATATATATATATATATATATATATATATATATATATATATATATGATGTATTTTGAATTAATTAAGGAATTGTAATTGATATAATTTGAGAATCATGTCCTGGGCACATGGAGGATGTCAAAGAAATTATGACCAATAATGTAAATATGTTGTATTAAGGTTTCATGTTGTTGCTGGCATGATAAGAATTTGGTGATAATTATAATAGTGTAATAAAATGACAATAATAGTCATATTATTTGAAGATGGATCGGATGTGAATATTGTGAAATGATGGCAGGTTCCATGATAATGAGAGATTTTACTGAAAATCTAAAGAAACATTGGAATGTGTTGAAACGGGCACAAGAAATATGTAAGTGGAATATATTTATAAACTAAAATTGGACCGAAATCATGATGAGTTTGACAACTTATATGGAAAAGCCATAATAGGTATAATATATGTTGGGATTGAAATTGATATAAAGAGATAGAGTAAGAGGGAGAGAAATCACATGGTAGATATTATAATGAATTAAATGTGCTCATGAGGTGAAACAAGACACAATGAAAATGTTGAATTATTATAATGAATTAAATGCGCTCATGAGGTGAAACAAGACATAAAATGAAAATGCTGAATGATTCTAGGAAGGATGGATAGAGACGTAATAATGGAAGGATAAATGAGAATTTCAAGGAACTATGATTGCATATCGTTGAATATATGTTTAATTTCATGCATGTATTGTGTGATTTTCCTTTTATGCTATATTTATTATATACATTATGAAATTGCAGGTCCTTCATATTCACGCTAGGAGTAGCGTTTTAGGTTCTCTAGTTTCCTTTTGCATGATTGAATAAGAAGATGAACATTAATGTATTTTGTCATTAAGGAACTAAATGACTTAATATGTAATAGTACTCTTTTTACATTAAGTATCGGGACATAAAAATGTATTATTCTGTATTTGTAATCTTAGTTTGTTTACTTGCAATTATTATGAATTATGTGTGTTAATGGCAAAGAAATGAGCATGCGAAATGTGAGGCATGTACCGTGAATGATGTGTTGTTGAGGTTCTACATGATTATGATGTGATTGAGAAATAAGTATAATTGTACAGGATGATTGTCGATAACCTGGGACCTCCAGATATAAAGGAAACTCTGCCAAAATTTCAATGGAAATTTCGGCAAGTCTCAGATAAGTTCGGTGGATAAAAAAAAAGGCCCATTTTTTTAAAAGTTAATGCTCAAAGTTCTTTTATGAATGTACTAAATTACAGGGTGTTACAATTACTCTTCTCTAGATTGACAACAACACCTCTTCACCGAGTTACAATTCTCCACCTCCTCAAGGGGAAACAGCCTCCGGAAACTCATGTAAAAATCAAGGCGCGATTCAACGGTCAGATCAAAATATTCGGCTTTTTTAAGACATTACCCTTGTCTAGACCTACAACAACACGTCTTCACCGAGTTGTGATTCTGCACCTCCTCAAGGGAAAAGAGCCTCCGAACACTCCTGTAAAAATTTGGGCGCAATCCAACAGTCATATATTAAAGATATGGCTTTTTTGAGACATTACTCTTGTCTAGACCTACAACAACACCTCTTCACCGAGTTGCAATTCACCACCTTCTCAAGGGGAAATAGCCTCCAGAAACTCCTGTAAAAATATAGGCGGGATCCAACGGTCAGATCAAAACATCTAGCTCTTTTGAGACATCACACTTGTCTAGAGCAACAAAAACACCTCTTCACCGAGTTGCGATTCTCCATCTCCTCAAGGGGAAACAGCCTCTAGAAACTCCTGTAAAAATATAGGCAAGATCCAACGGTCAGATCAAAATATTCGGCTCTTTTAAGACATTATTCTTGTCTAGACCTAAAAAAACACCTCTTCACCGAGTTCTGATTCACCATCTCCTCAAGGGGAAACAGCCTCCGGAAACTTCTGTAAACATATGGGCGCGATTCAACGGTAAGATCAAAAGATTCGACTCTTTTAAGACATTACTCTTGTCTAGACCTACAACAACACCTCTTCACCGAGTTGCGATTCTTCACCTCCTTAAGGGAAAACAACCTCCGGAAACTCCTGTAAAAATCTGGGCACAATCCAACGGTCAGATCAAAAGATTCGGCTCTTTTAAGACATTACTCTTGTCTAGACCTACAACAACACGTCTTCACAGAGTTGCGATTCTGCACCTCCTCAAGGTAAAACAGCCTCAGGAAACTCTTGTAAAAATTTGGGCGCAACCAACAGTCATATTAAAAGATTCGGTTATTTTAAGAAATTACTCTTGGCTAGACCTACAACAACACCTCTTCACCGAGTTGCGATTCTCCACCTCGTAAAAGGGAAACAGCCTCCGGAAACTCCTGTAAAAATATAAGCGCGATCCAACGGTCAGATAAAAAGATATGACCCTTTTGCGACATTACTCTTGTCTAGACCTACAACAACACCTCTTCAACGAGTTGCGATTTTTTTTTTTTTTTTGTAAGCTTACTTATGTATTAAAAGAAAATGATACAAAGAATATAATGGGCATACCCAAGATTTACAATGTGGACAGAAACGAAAACCAACAAATGGCTACAGGCTAGCCACATAACAAAACAAAAACTTAGACCAACTAGATATGCTAGGGGTACAAAATCAACCAGCTAAACATCAAATTAAGAGTCCATGTTGTTGACCCTCCAAAGTCTTTGGATCCTTATGTTTTCATCTGTTTGTTGAACATTCCTCATCAAAACAAGCTTATCGCGAATGATACATTCGATTTGATCAAAAACCAAATTCAAAGCTTTAGACACATCTGCAAAGATCCTTGCGTTCCGTTCTTGCCAGATACAATACACTATAGCTGTGAAACCCAGTTTACGAGAAAAGTTTATGAAACTTTTGCCATGCCAAGAGACAGTGGCCAATTGAATCCATTCATCCAAGCTTTTTTTCATTCTTGGAATGTCGCATCTGTCACAAACATTCCACCATAATGCTTTCGTAAAGGAGCATTCAAAGAACAAGTGGTTGTGATCTTCATTATTGCGGAGACAGAGTGAGCACCTATTGGGACCATGAATACCAAACCGATGAAGTCTATCCTGCGTTGAGAGTTTCAGTTGGATAGCCACCCAAAGAAGAAATGCATGTCTTGGGACAACATTCTTGAACCACACGATGTCATGCCAATCAACCATTTGATGATGAATTCTTAGTTGTTCCCAAGCTACTTTGACCGAGAAACTCTGATTTGGCGAATCCAACCAAACAATCTCATCCTTTTGCCCCTTAGGAGTAGATGTGGAAGGAATAGCTTCTATAATGGGGTGCCAGCCAATAGCATGAGTGATAGGAATTCTCCATTCTAAGTTATTAATCAGCACGTTCACTCTCGCGTTGTGATCCATACCTGAATCATAGATGAATCGTTCACCGTAAGTATCAGCGTGCGGGTTGTGACGATGCCAATTGTCAAACCATAGAGAGGTTGTCATTCCATCTCCGATGATGTGCTTCATCTTCGGCCATGCTAAGGATCTGAGCTTTAGAATCTTTCCCCAAGCCCAAGAGCAGCTTCCTCTCGCCTTGATTGTCTAGAAATTCCTACCTCGCAAGAGATTGGATCTGATCCAACTAGACCAGATTGAGCCATCTAAGTCATTGCACAAGTTCCAAATATGTTTCAACAAGGCAATCTTGTTCCATTCTGCTATCCTTTTTATGCCTAGCCCCCCCTCCTTTTTTGGAAGACATACCTGATCCCAAGCCACTTTAGCCCTAGTAGTGCTCATATGTGAACCTGACCAAAGAAAGGATCTCATAATTTGCTCAACATTTTTCACTACTTCCCCAGGTAATAGGAATAGAGATGCCCAATAGACCTGGATGGAGAATAAGACTGAGTTAATCAGTTGTACTCGCCCTGCGAAAGAGAGTGTTCTGCAGGTCCAATGTCGAACTTTAGCGGTAATTCGATCCACGAGGCCCTTACAATTAACAGCCTTTAGTCTGGACGTGATAAGAGGCACTCCCAAATATTTCATAGGAAGCTCCCCCTCTCTAAACCCAAGAATACTGATAATTTGTTCCCTCTCAGCACCTAATGGACCGCTCAAGAAGATGTCACTTTTGTTTGGATTTGGATATAGACCTGATAGGACAGAATTTCTCATCTTTGACTTGATGATATTCAGCAAAGGGGAACGAGTTGCGATTCTACACCTCGTCAAGGAGAAACAACTTCCAGAAACTCCTGTAAAATTATAAGCGCAATCGAAAGGTCAGATCAAAACATATGGCTCTTTTAAGACATTAAACTTGTCTAGACCTACAAAAACACTTCTTGACTGAGTTGTGATTCTCCATCTACTCAAGGGGAAAAAACCTCCGTAAACTCCTGTAAAATTATAGGCGAGGCCCAACGGTCAGATGAAAGGATTTGGCTCTTTTAAGACATTACTCTTCTCTAGACTGACAACAACACCTCTTCACCGAGTTACGATTCTCCACCTCCTCAAGGGGAAACAGCCTCCGGAAACTCATATAAAAATCTAGGCGCGATTCAACGGTCAGATCAAAAGATTCGGCTTTTTTAAGACATTACCCTTGTCTAAACCTACAACAACACGTCTTCACCGAGTTACGATTCTGCACCTCCTCAAGGGAAAACAGCCTCCGAAAACTCCTGTAAAAATTTGGGCGCAATCCAACAGTCATATATTAAAGATATGGTTTTTTGAGACATTACTCTTGTTTAGACCTACAACAACACCTCTTCACCGAGTTGCGATTCACCACCTTTTCAAGGGGAAATTGCCTCCAGAAACTCCTGTAAAAATATAGGCGAGATCCAACGGTCAGATCAAAACATATGGCTCATTTGAGACATCACACTTGTCTAGAGCAACAAAAACACCTCTTCACCGAGTTGCGATTCTCCATCTCCTCAAGGGGAAACACCCTCCGGAAACTACTGTAAAAATATAGGCGAGATCCAACAATCAGATCAAAATATTCGGCGCTTTTAAGACATTACTCTTGTCTAGACCTAAAAAAACACCTCTTCACCGAGTTCTGATTCACCATCTCCTCAAGGGGAAACAGCCTCCGGAAACTCCTGTAAACATCTGGGCGCAATTCAACGGTAAGATCAAAAGATTCGACTCTTTTAAGACATTACTCTTGTCTAGACCTACAACAACACCTCTTCACCGAGTTGCGATTCTTCACCTCCTCAAGGGAAAACAACCTTCGGAAACTCCTGTAAAAATCTGGGCACAATCCAACTGTCAGATCAAAAGATTCGGCTCTTTTAAGACATTACTCTTGTTTAGACCTACAACAACACGTCTTCACAAAGTTGCGATTCTGCACCTCCTCAAGGTAAAACAGCCTCCAGAAACTCTTGTAAAAATTTGGGCGCAATCCAACAGTCATATTAAAAGTTTCGGCTCTTTTAAGACATTACTCTTGGCTAGACCTACAACAACATGTCTTCACCGAGTTACGATTCTGCACCTCCTTAAGGGAAAACAGCCTCCGAAAACTCCTGTAAAAATTTGGGCGCAATCCAACAGTCATATATTAAAGATATGGTTTTTTTGAGACATTACTCTTGTCTAGACCTACAACAACATCTCTTCACCGAGTTGCGATTCACCACCTTTTCAAGGGGAAATTGCCTCCAGAAACTCCTGTAAAAATATAGGCGAGATCCAACGGTCAGATCAAAACATATGGCTCATTTGAGACATCACACTTGTCTAGAGCAACAAAAACACCTCTTCACTGAGTTGCGATTCTCCATCTCCTCAAGGGGAAACACCCTCCGGAAACTACTGTAAAAATATAGGCGAGATCCAACAATCAGATCAAAATATTCGACGCTTTTAAGACATTACTCTTGTCTAGACCTAAAAAAACACCTCTTCACCGAGTTCTGATTCACCATCTCCTCAAGGGGAAACAACCTCCGGAAACTCCTGTAAACATCTGGGCGCAATTCAACGGTAAGATCAAAAGATTCGACTCTTTTAAGACATTACTCTTGTCTAGACCTACAACAACACCTCTTCACCGAGTTGCGATTCTTCACCTCCTCAAGGGAAAACAACCTTCGGAAACTCCTGTAAAAATCTGGGCACAATCCAACTGTCAGATCAAAAGATTCGGCTCTTTTAAGACATTACTCTTGTCTAGACCTACAACAACACGTCTTCACAAAGTTGCGATTCTGCACCTCCTCAAGGTAAAACAGCCTCCAGAAACTCTTGTAAAAATTTGGGCGCAATCCAACAGTCATATTAAAAGTTTCGGCTCTTTTAAGACATTACTCTTGGCTAGACCTACAACAACACCTCTTCACCGAGTTGCGATTCTCCACCTCGTAAAAGGGAAACAGCCTCCGGAAACTAAAAATATAAACGCGATCCAACGATCAGATCAAAAGATATGGCCCTTTTGCGACATTACTCTTGTCTAGACCTACAACAACACCTCTTCAACGAGTTGCGATTCTGCACCTCGTCAAGGGGAAACAACATCCAGAAACTCCTGTAAAATTATAAGCGCGATCCAAAGGTCAGATCAAAACATATGGCTCTTTTGAGACATTACACTTGTCTAGAGCGACAAAAACACCTATTCACCGAGTTCCGATTCTCCATCTCCTCAAGGGGAAACAACCTCCGTAAACTCCTCTAAACTTATAGGCGAGGCCCAACGGTAAGATGAAAAGATTTGGCTCTTTTAAGACATTACTCTTCTCTAGACTGACAACAACACCTCTTCACCGAGTTACGATTCTCCACCGTCTCAAGGGGAAACAACCTCTGGAAACTCATGTAAAAATCTAGGCGCGATTCAACGGTCATATCAAAAGATTCAGCTCTTTTAAGACATTACCCTTGTCTAGACCTACAACAACACCTCTTTACCGAGTTGTGATTTTGAACCTCGCCAAGGGGAAACAACATCCAGAAACTCCTGTAAAATTATAAGCGCGATTCAAAGGTCAGATCAAAACATATGGCTCTTTTGAGACATTAAACTTGTCTAGAACTACAAAAACACCTCTTGACTGAGTTGCGATTCTCCATCTCCTCAAGAGGAAACAACTTTCGTAAACTCCTGTAAAATTATAGGCGAGGCCCAACGGTCAGATGAAAAGATTTGGCTCTTTTAAGACATTACTCTTCTCTAGACTGACAACAACAACTCTTCACCGAGTTCCGATTCTCCACCTCCTCAAGGGGAAACAGCCTCCGAAAAATCCTATAAAAATCTGGGAATGATCCAGCGGTCATATCAAAAGATATAGCTCCTTTGAGACATTGCTCTTGTTTAAACCCACTAAAACACCTCTTCACCGAGTTGTGATTCTCCACCTCGTCAAGGGGAAACAGCTTCCAAAAACTCCTGTAAAAATATAGGCGTGATTCAACAGTCAGATCAAAAGATATGGCTGTTTTGAGACATTACTCTAGTCGAGACCTACAAAAACACCTCTCCAACGAGTTGCGATTCTCCTTCTCCTCAAGGGGAAACAACCTCTGTAAACTCCTGTAAAATTATAGGCGAGGCCCAACGGTCAGATGAAAAGATTTGGCTCTTTTAAGACATTACTCTTCTCTAGACTGACAACAACACTTCTTCACCGAGCTACGATTCTCCACCTCCTCAAGGGGAAACAGCCTCCGGAAAATCCTGTAAAAATCTAAGAATGATCCAACGATCATATCAAAAGATATAGCTCCTTGGAGACATTTCTCTTGTCTAGACCCACTCAAACACGTCTTCACCTAGTTGCGATTCTCCACCTCGTCAAGGGGAAACAGCCTCCGGAAACTCCTGTCAAAATATAATCGCGATCCAACGATCAGATCAAAAGATTCGGCACTTTTAAGACATTACTCTTCTTTAGACCGACAACAACACCTCTTCACCGAATTGCGATTCTTCACCTCCGCAAGGGAAAACAGCCTCTGGAAACTCCTATAGAAATCTGGGAAGGATGCAAGGGTCATATCAAAAGATATGGCTCCTTTGTGACTTTACTCTTGTCTAAACCCATAAAAACACTTCTTCACCGACTTGCGATTCTCCACCTTCTCAAGGGGAAACAGCCTCTAGAAACTCCTGTAAAAATATAAGCCCGATCCAACGGTCAGATCAAAACATATGGCTCTTTTGAGACATTACACTTGTCTAGAGCAACAAAAACACCTCTTCACCGAGTTTCAATTCTCCATCTCCTTAAGGGGAAAGAGCCTCTGGAAACTCCAGTAAAAATATAGGCGAGATGCAACAGTCAGATCAAAAGATTCGGCTATTTTAAGACATTACTCTTGTCTAGACCTACAAAAACACCTCTTCACCGAGTTGCGATTCTCGATCTCCTCAAAGGGAAACAATCTCCGGAAACTCCTTTAAAAATATGGGCACAATCCAATGGTCAGATCAAAAGATTCAGCTCTTTTAAGACATTACCCTTGTTTAAATCTACAACAACACGTCTTCGTCGAGTTGCGATTCTGCACCTCCTCAAGGTAAAACAGCCTCCGGAAACTCCTGTAAAAATTTTGGCACCATCCAACAGTCATATCAAAAGATATGGCTCTTTTGAGATATTACTCTTGTCTAGACCTACAACAACACCTCTTCACCAAGTTGCGATTCTCCACTTCGTCAAGGGGAAACAGCCTCCGGAAACACCTGTAAAAATCTGGGCGCGATCCAACGGTCAGATTAAAAGATTCGGCACTTTTAAGACATTACTCTTCTCTAGACCGACAACAACTCCTCTTTACCGAATTGCGATTCTTCACCTCCTTAAGCTAAAACAGCTTCCGGAAACTCCTGTAGAAATCTGGGAACGATCCAATGGTCATATCAAAATATATGGCTCCTTTGTGACTTTACTCTTGTCTAAACCCATAAAAACACCTCTTCACCGAGTTGCGATTCTCCACCTTCTCAAGGGGAAACAACCTCCGTAAACTCCTGTAAAAATATAGGCGAGGTCCAACGGTCAGATGAAAAGATTCGGCCCTATTAAGACATTACACTTCTCTAGACTGACAAGAACACCTCTTCACCGAGTTGCGATTCTTCATCTCCTGAAGGGGAAACACCTTCCGGAAACTCCTGTAAAAATCTAGGAATGATCCAACGGTCATATCGAAAGATATAGCTCCTTTGAGACATTACTCTTGTCTAGACCCACTAAAACACCTCTTCACCAAATTGCGATTCTCCACCTCCTTAAAGGGAAATAGCCTCCGGAAACTCCTGTAAAAATATAGGCGCGAATCAACAGTCAGATCAAAAGATATGGCTCTTTTGAGACATTAGTCAAGTCGAGACCTACAAAAACACCTCTTCACCGAGTTGTGATTCTCCATCTCCTCAAGGGGAAACAACCTCCGTAAACTCCTATAAAATTATAGGTGAGGTCTAACGGTCAAATGAAAAGATTTGGCTCTTTTAAGACATTACTCTTCTCTAGACTGACAACAACACCTCTTCACCGAGTTACGATTCTCCACCTCCTCAAGGAGAAATAGCCTCCGGAAACTCCTATAAAAATCTGGGAATGATCTAACAGTCATATAAAAAGATATAGCTCCTTGGAGACATTACTCTTGTCTAGACCCACTAAAACACCTCTTCACCAAGTTGCGATTCTCCACCTCGTCAAGGGGAAACAGCCTTCGGAAACTACTGTAAAAATATAATCACGATCCAACGGTCAGATCAAAAGATTCGACACTTTTACGACATTACTCTTCTCTAGACCGACAACAACACCTCTTCATCGAATTGTGATTCTTCACCTCCTCGAGGTAAAACAGCCTTCGAAAACTCCTGTAGAAATGTGGGAAGGATCCAACAGTCATATCAAAAGATATGGCTCCTTTGTGACTTTACTCTTGTCTAAACCCATAAAAACACCTCTTCACCGAGTTGCGATTCTCCAGCTTCTCAAGGGGAAACAACCTCTAGAAACTCCTGTAAAAATATAGGCCCGATCCAATGGTCATATCAAAACATATGGCTCTTTTAAGACATTACACTTGTCTAGAGCGACAAAAACACCTATTCACCGAGTTCCGATTCTCCATCTCCTCAAGGGGAAACAACCTCCAGAAACTCCTGTAAAAATATAGTCAAGATCCAACAGTCAGATCAAAAGATTCGGCTATTTTAAGAAATTACTATTGTCTAGACCTACAAAAACACCTCTTCACCGAGTTACGATTCTCCATCTCGTCAAGGGGAAACAGCCTCCGGAAACTCCTGTAAAAATATAATCGCGATCCAACAATCAGATCAAAAGATTCGGCACTTTTAAGACATTACTCTTCTCTAGACCGACAACAACACCTCTTCACCGAATTGCGATTCTTCACCTCCTCAAGGTAAAACAGCCTTCGAAAACTCTTGTAGAAATGTGGGAAGGATCCAACAGTCATATCAAAAGATATGGCTCCTTTGTGACTTTACTCTTGTCTAAACCCATAAAAACACCTCTTCACCGAGTTGTGATTCTCCACCTTCTCAAGGGGAACAACCTTTGGAAACTCCTGTAAAAATATAGGCGCGATCCAACGGTCAGATCAAAACATATTGCTCTTTTGAGACATTACACTTATCTAGAGCGACAAAAACACCTCACCACCGAGTTGCGATTCTCCATCTCCTCAAGGGGAAACACCCCCTGGAAACTCCTGTAAAAATATAGGCAAGATATAATGGTCAGATCAAAACATTCGGCTCTTTTAAGACATTACTCTTGTCTAGACCTACAAAAACACCTCTTCACCGAGTTTCGATTCACCGTCTCCTTAAGGGGAAACAGCCTGACACGACCAAAAGATTGATATCTTCTCCCAAGTGCAGGAGTGTTGAAGTAATAAATAACCAGGCAAGATCGGGGTCGTACCACAGAGAGGTTAATTGTATAAATTATATATAACAAGACAACAACAACAACAATAATAACAAAAATAACAACAATAATAATAACAATAATAGTAATAATACTAATACTAATACTAATAATAATAATAATAATAATAATAATAATAATAATAATAATAATAATAATAATACTCAGTACGTAGCGTTGTTATACCTAAGAATGATCTAAAAGATCAGGTCACAGGTTTTCAGCCTATATACTTAGTTTATTGAAAAGATCAAAGAGATATATTATATAATATAAACAGATTTCTGATGCGAATGAACAAGGCAAGACCAACAATATCAGGATCCTTGATCAAACACAGAGCATACTTAACGTACATAAAAATATAACAAGAATGTAAATAATAATAATAATAATAATAATAATAATAATAATAATAATAATAATAATAATAATAATAATAATATTAGTAGTAATAATAATAATAACAATAAAAAGAAGAGGAGGAAGAAATTAATGAGAACTTTGAGATGGAAGATTAATGTAAGGATTAAACAATGATAAAAACAAATGTCAAGGTTAGAGGATCCACCAATGGTATTTCAAACAAGTATAGTATAAACTCTTATTACTCAATTTGGAAACCACACACGAAGGAGGTTCCAATCGGATGATTTGTCATTAATAGCTCATTATAAATTATTAACATGATCATATTAATTATCTTATTTACATAACACCAAACTTTTAAATATTGTCAGGAATTCATGATGTTAACAACAAATCAAGTTCCTTTCATAACCCAGGTGTAGGTAATACCATACGGTTGGGCTATGAGAGTGCCAAGCATTTGTTGTACCAAGTATTATATAACACAAATCTAGATTAACCATTTAACAAGCAAGGTATTAAGAATTAGTAAGATAAAAAGATAAGACATGTTAATATTAAACATTAAGGTCCATGTTGAGTTTACACCATACTTGTTCTTACACCATTAGTGTAACCTTTTCACCTTGACATAATAAACTTAGCTAAACATAATGAAGAAGAGAAATATAAATAAACAAAACAACAACATAAATAAGATACAAGTTAACTAAGGAAAGGAAAGGAAATGAAAAGCATAAACAAGAAATTAATGAAAGCAAAACTTAAGAATTACAAAAAATATAAAAAGAGAAATAAAGAGCATCAACTTGATCTGAACAACCAAGCCCCTAAATACATGGCAAATGCCTCCTTTTATAGGCCAAAATTCAGAATTATTGATTTGATGACTAATTATTGAGTGGGTGGCCAACTTTTGACTTTATGAAAATCCTTATCTTCTTGTCTGAATAAAACGAAAATGCTAGCATCAGAACTGGGTACACTTGAAAGCATGAAAGTTGTAGGAAATTGACTCATCTTTCCAGGAAAAAAAATGGAATTGATTTGGACTTCTAGAACTTCAGATATGGGCCAAACACTGAACAGTGTTTGGGCTGTAGGACAGATTCGGACTTCTCCGTTGTTGCTATAATTTGGACTTGCAAACGGCCTTCTTAGATCTTGATGAAAACATGAAAGTTGTAGGCCTATGTCTTACTGAATGTGTGTACAAATTTGAGATCATTTTGACATCTAGAACTCGAGATATGACCCAATTACCGAACAGTATTCCAGTTTGGACTGCACCAACATCTCTTTTCTAAGTTTGGCCCTCTCTTTGTCATTTCAATTTCCATACTTGAACTCATCAATCAATCTTTTGATTTATATGATAGGCCTGCATTTAAAATGAACATTTACCATATATTAAGGCATTTTACAGTATTAGACTTGTTATTATAAAACGTGCTTTAGTTAAGGAGTTATTGATACTTTAAGTGCAAAATGATGATATAAAACCTTGATAAATATGCATTTTTAAGTACTAATCACACCCCCCCCAACCAGCTTATTACTAGTCCCTAGTAATCAAAGCGTTAAAATAGAAAAAAACAATTTGCAAATTCCATAAAGCAAGGCATTCATCATTCAACTTACTTTAATCTATCCAGATAAACAAACTCTTATTAAATTCATATATCTGCTCAATACCTCTTAAACAAGATATTACTAAACCTTTTAGTTGTGCTCAAAATATCAACATATAGTTATGGGCCTTTACTCGGAAGAAAAACAAATTTTTGCTCTAATGTTTAAGGTTAACTTCCTTGGGTTAGGATTATTATCTTTTTTTTATATATATATATATTTACATATAACTTAAAACACAATGCATCTTTAACCCATGTAACGAGCTTTCGGCTAATGACTCCCAGACCAGTTGGTCTTAGGGCATTAGGTGTTGAGACACCCCTATGAGCTTAGTAACTCGGGTTGGATACTGATATGTAGATAGTGCAATGTTTGATTCCCTTAAGCTTTTCTCCTAACCCATGTAACAAGCGTTGGGCCAATAGCTCCCAAGTCAGTTGACTTTAGGGTATTAAGTGTTAAAACACCCCTTCGGCCTTAATTGCTTAGGTTAGGGAGGATACGAAACCAAACTTATCTACCTTTTTATTATCATTATTTTTTTTTTTTTTGCAAATTATATACTATCCCTTTCCCTTAGTTGTTACCTTTAACAAAAGAACATAAATAATGTAATAATCCAATGTGCAACCCACAATCATATGTTAATGTGTGTGTGTGAAAATGAAGGTTTAAGAATACTTGTTAAATGAGCATATGAGCATAATCAAGTGCTAACAATACGAGAGTTTGTAAACCTGAATATTTCAAGAAGTATTCTGATAGACCTTGTTAAGAATGTTTACTAAGATACGTCTCAAGAGTCACTTTAACAAAAGAACTCCTTTTACTCTACTATCCTAGTAACAACAGTTTTGCAAATAGTTTGTGAAATAGAAAACATGGTTTTTTTTTTTTAAATATCAACTACTACCCTTTCCCCCCAACCAAAATGAGACATTGTCCTCAATGTCTTAAGGTAGAAAGATAGAGTATAGAAGACATGATGCGGACCAGCCTAGAAACACCAGCAAAGACCCATTACATGTTCTAAATGGACCAATGACTCGGTCCAAGACAAAGACATTGAAAGACGCATTGAATGCATTGGTTTTAAAGGTTTTCACCAAGTCAGAATTGGAAGGTCCATTGGAGTATCAAGAGGATATCCTATTACATCTTATCCATGTGCAAGAGGGGTCCAATACAACCTTATTTGGGCCATGAGATAAGGGCTTTATTTTATTTTGTTAGCTACAGCCCAAGACTTGTTTGGGCTTAATTCATACTTTGTTTTAAGCTAGGATCCAAGGCTTGTTTGGATTAAGTTATGTGCTTTTCATTTTAGGGTTTTGGGCCAGTTTTGAGTGGACCTCATATAAGTCCACATAAAGGGTCCATTAGGGTTAACTTTTCAAGAACTATTTAAACTCATGTAGGCCAAAATTTCGGCAGCTTGGATGATTATTATTCTGAATTTTTCAGTTTTAAAATAAAGCCCTTATCTCATGGCCCAAATAAGGTTGTATTGGACCCCTCTTGCACATGGATAAGATGTACTAGGATCTCTTCTTGATACTCCAATGGACCTTCCAATTCTGACTTGGTGGAAACCTTTAAAACCAATGCATTCAATGCGTCTTTCAATGTCTTTGTCTTGGATCGAGTCATTGGTCCATTTAGAACATGTAATGGGTCCTTGCTAGTGTTTCTGGGCTGGTCCGCATCATTAAGTTTGGATTCTTGCATTCCAATAGTGTGAGAGTGATTCTTGCATTCTTCAGTTCTTGAACGAACTGAATCTGACTTATAGAAGATTAACTGGCTTTGTGGCGTCATTCTACTCATTCCAATAGTGTTGGTGCCTTGGGGCAGGTTTCCATTGTGTCGCACTCATATCAGACCTATTTCGGCTTTCCGGGATCAGATCTCAATCTTGATTGTGGGTTGCGTGACCACGTGATCACGAGGTTCGCATCAAGACATCACCTGAAATAGCGAACACTGACAAACCTGAAACACATTTAAACAAATATAAGAAACAACAAAACACAATAATAAAACCAAAAGACGCAAATATTTACAAACACAGGCTCAAATCCAATCTAATCTTTTTACGACTTTCCTTAGGTGACCAATTTATGGGACTCATGGAGGAGAGATTAATTACAGGGATGAAAGATTGTAGTTGGTCAATCAATTGTTCAGCAGTAGCAGCAGAGATTATGATATGTCGTGCTAAAGATGTTAGAAATTCCTGTTCCACAGCATGATCAAGAAAAGACAACAACTTATCATAAAAACCATTAACATTTAACAAACCTATGGGTTTATGGTGAATGTGCAGTTGGGCCCAAGAGGAAATATGAAAGATCTCTTCCAATGTGCCCAGACCACCTGGTAAGGCAATGAAGGCATCAGCATGGTTAAACATTGCATTCAGTCGATCAGACATTGTGGGGACCTGTAATTTCTCTCCAATTGTTTTTTCAATGATGTCCCCCTGTGCTAAAGCTTTGGGGACAACCCCCAAAACTTGACTACCTCCTAAAGATGCAGCTATTGACACTCCCCTAATTAACCCAAGGCTGCCTCCTCCATACACTAAATGAATCTTTCGCTCAGCTAGTACCTGACCAAGATGATTTGCTAATTCTAAAAACTCATTTTCTTTCCCAGGACTGGATCCACCGAAAACACAAATATTGTTTATGTGATTACTTGAGGAACCTGCCATTTCTACACACGTCTGTATTTGATGAATGTATGGGTTGAGTAGAAATGAAGGGAAGGAAGAGAACAATTTATAGATGAGAAATTGAAAATGCAATCATACCACCTATATGTAGGCTAGATGTAGTCTCACACTCCCTCTCTCTCTTTATTTATTTATTTATTTTTTAAAAAAAACGTGTATGTACAGGTAGTTGTGATTGTGGCTCACATCTTTCCTTGGTTTTACGTCCAAGAACGGCTTAAACGCCCTCTATGGGTCGGGGATAGGCTTCCCATCCAGTTTTCTTAAGAACTATAAAACAGGGTCTTTTTTAGTCAGATTCCCAAGACTAAGTCGAGCATGTTCTTTATGGAATTATGGCCATAAATCATAAATTGCACAATGCACATCTCCACTAGGGTGCGTCTCAAGAGTCAATAGAAGATTATCTCAAGACCCCTTACTCAGGCCATCCTTAATGAATTGTATTTTATCTTCACGGTTTATAGATATCATTCCTAAAGAACGACATGTCGCATTACAAGTCCATCTAGCACATCTGTGATAGACTTTTAGTCGTTTTGCACGACGTTTCTTCGCAAAAGTGCTTTTACCTGTTCCAGGCATGTATGAAATGAAAGAATTGGAGGACTCACCTGATAATCGGACCTTTGCTTCAATCAGCCAGCAAATATCTTCAGGAATTACATGGTTCATTAACAACCTCAATCTTGCACATCTAGCACGGTAAATTTTTGTAATCGCATTATGAGGCAGAGCGGGAAAATACTTTTTCAATTTTTCAAGAGTGGTGTCCATTTTCAACTGAGAATTGGGGGAGAGATTCAAAGAAAGGAGAAAGAGCAAAGAATTGCACAAATATATACACAGATATCAGTTATCATGGGAAACTGAAAGAACCGACTTAAGAGTCACGGAGTACCGCTATCCGCCATTTGACCGGGGTGAGAGACTAACAAAACAAAAGTCACACAAAAACAATGTGAGAAAAAGAATCAATCTTTATATACAGGATCACCCAATTCAATAGAGTCATTTTCAACTGAAAAATTATCAAAATAAACTTTCAAACGATGGCCATTTACTTTGAAAACATTCCCATTCTTTGGATTTTTGATATCACAGGCCCCATATGGATACACATGTTTTACAATAAAATGACCGCTCTATCTTGATCTTAGTTTTCCAGGAAATAAATGGAGTCGAGAATTATAAAGCAAGACTTTTTGACCAACATTGAATGTTTTTCTCAATATATTCTTGTCATGAAACTCTTTGAGTCTTGCTTTATTAATTCTTGAATTGTCATATGCATCGTTTCTTATTTCCTCAAGCTCATTTATTTGCAATTTTTGCAATTGACTAGCATATCGATGTTTGAATTGAAAGCTTTAATAGCCCAATAAGCTTTATGTTCAATTTTCCACAGGCAAGTGACAAGGTTTTCCATATACTAGTCTATAAAGTGACATACCTAATGATGTTTTATATGTAGTTCGATAAGCCCAAAGTGCATCATTAAGTCTTAAAGACCAGTCTTTCCGATTAGGGTTCACCGTTTTCTCCAAGATCTGTTTGATCTCCCTATTAGCAAGTTCTACCTGTCCACTCGTCTGAGGGTGCTAAGGGGTGGCAACTTTGTGTGTGATTCCATATTTTTTCATTAAAGATTCAAATGGCTTGTTGCATAAATGTGTTCCACCATCACTTATTATGGCTCGAGGGATTCCGAATCGACTTAAAATGTTTTCTTTCAAAAAATTTATCACTGTTTTGTGATCATTGGTTCTACTTGGAATTGCCTCTATCCATTTTGAAACATAATCTACTACGACCACTATATACAAGAAACCAAATGATGGAGGAAATGGACCAATAAAATCTACACCCCAACAATCAAAGATCTCAATGACAAGAATAGGATTTAAAGGCATCATGTGACGTTTTGAAATAGATCCCAACTTTTGACAATTTTCACAAGTCTTGCAGAATGCATGTGAGTCTTTGAACATCGTGGGCCAGTAAAATCCACTTTGTAAGATTTTTGCAGTTGTCTTTCTTGATGAGAAATGACCCCTACATGCCTCAGAATGACAAAATTTAATGACACTACTTACCTCATTGTCAGGAATGCATCTTTGAAATATTTGATCAGGACAATATTTGAATAAATAAGGGTCATCCCAATAAAAGTTCTTCACTTCGATAAAAAATTTTCTTTTGTCTTGGGCACTCCAATGAGCTGGCAATTGTCCTGAAATAAGAAAATTAACAATATTAGCAAACCAAGGCATTGTAGAGACAGAAAATAAAGATTCATCAGGAAAGTAGTCATCGATTGGTGTGATGTCAGATCTCGAATCGGTTGTCAATCTTGACAAATGATCTGCGACAACATTTTTGGTGCAAAAGGCATTATTCGATATGCAAAAGGCATTATTTGACAAAAACAGAAAAATCATCCATAAAAATCTCAAGAAAACGTTCAACCATATCACTGAATATGCTAAGCATGCATCTTTGAAATGTGGCTGGTGCATTACATAACCCAAAAGGCATTATTCGATATGCAAAAGTACTAAATGGACATGTGAAAGTAGTCTTCGCTTGATCTTCCAATGCAATTTCAATTTGATTGTAACCTGAATCGCCATCTAGAAAACAATAAAATTCATGACCTGCAACTCTTTCTAGGATTTGATCCATGAAAGGTAAAGGGAAATGATCTTTTCTAGTCATTGAATTAAGTTTCCTATAGTCAATGCACATGCGCCAACCAGTAATAGTCCTAGTTGGAATTAACTCATTTTTCTCATTTGTTATCACAGTGACTCCAGACTTTTTGGGTACAACTTGGGTAGGACTTACCCATTTGCTGTCAAAAATAGGATAAATGATTCTATTATCTAGAAGCTTAATGACTTCATTTTTCATTACTTCCTTCATATTAGGTTTAAGTCTTCGTTGCATTTCTCTAGATGGTTTAGCATTTTCCTCCAAATAAATCTTGTGTGTGCAAATCAAAGGACTAATTCCTTTTATGTTAGCTATGGTCCATCCTAATGCATTTTTGTGCATTTTCAGAGTCTGTAATAACTTACCTTGTTGATGTGCATTAAGTTTGGAAGAGATTATTACCAGAAAAGTTTCATTTTCTCCCAAAAATGAGTATTTGAGATTGACTGGTAAGGGCTTCAAATCAGGTTTTGGTGGTTGAACACTTGAAGGTATGGACTCAATTGATTGTGGTGGCAATTCTTCAATTTGTGGTCTCCAATTACATGCCTTTGCTTCTTCCTGAAAATAAACCATTTGCAACTCGTCAGGTTCATCAATCTCAGTTTCACTGGAAGTGGTTTAAAATTGATCATGAACTAATTTTTCAATAAAGTCCACTTCTTGTAAATCATTATCATCTCCAGGTTGCTTGTAAATGTTGAAAATATTCATCTCCAATGTCATGTTTCCAAATGATAGCTTCATCAGTCCATTCCTACAATTAATCAATGCATTCGAAGTGGCAAGAAATGGGCGTCCTAATATGACAAGAATTGAATTACATGCTTCAACAAGTTGTGTATCCAAGACAATAAAATCTATAGGGTAAATGAATTTATCAACTTGTACTAACACATCCTAAACTATTCCTTTAGGCACTTTTACAGATCTATCAGCAAGTAAAAGAGTTACAGAAGTTGGTTTTAACTCACCTAGATTGAGACTTTGAAAAACCGAATATGGAAGTAAATTCACACTAGCTCCAAGATCAAGTAAAGCTCTTTCAATTTTGTGTTCTCCAATAAAGCAAGAAATTGTAGGACAACCAGGGTCTTTATATTTCAAAGCATTATTATTCTGAAGAATAACACTTACTTGTTCGACTAAAAATGCTTTCTTTTTCATATTCAGTTTTCTCTTCACACTGCATAGATCTTTCAAAAATTTAGCATAGGAAGGTACCTGTTTAATAGCATCCAACAAAGGTATATTGATCCTTACCTATTTGAAAGTTTCAAGGATTTCAGAATTGTGATTGACTTTCCTTTGTTTGGTCATGGCATGAGGAAATGGAAGTGCTGGCGGAGAATTAGTCTTTTCTTTACAATGTTCAAATTCAACCCCTTCCTTACCCTCAGAGATTGACTCATCATCTTTCTCACAAGGTTCAATAGTGGGTTTTTCAATAACCTTACCACTGCGAAGAGTGATGACTGATTTGACTTGATCCATGTGTTGGCTTTCGGAACTACTTGCATTTGCATTGTATTGCCCCTTTGGATTTTGCTGTGGTTGAGATGGAAACTTACCTTTCTCTTGAAAACTGAGAGTAGATGTGAATTTTGCAAGAGCATCTTTAAAATTTGTCATGCTTTGAGCAAGTTGAGTGTTGATTGTCTCTTGCTTTTCAATGAATGCATGCAATGTTTCCTTAAGATTTCTTCTACGAGGTGGAGCATAAGAAGGTGCATATCCATGAGAATTTTGAAAATTATGGTGTGCTTGAAATGGTGCCTGTGAAGTTTGTGCATTATTGTTATCACTCTTCCAACTGAAATTTGGGTGATTTCTCCTACCAGGATTGTATGTTTGCGAGTATGGGTTATGATTGGGCCTTTGGAAACTATTTAAAGCATGGGCTTGTTCATGGAGGCATTCCTTGAAAGAAGGCAAAGTTGGACAGTCATTGGTTGCATGTTCATTTGTTTCACAGATTTGACACACAATGTCTTGAACAGATTTTAATTGACCACTCTTTTTCAATTCTAGTGCCTCGACTTTTCTAGCTAAAGATGCAAACTTGGCTTGAAGGTCATGATCTTCCCTAAGGTTATACATACCTCCACTAGATGTATGAGGTTGGGTTTTACTTGGTGCCTTATAAGTGCCTATAGTGTCCCAATTTTGCGCATTTTCAGCTAGCAAGTCTAGATACTCCATTGCTTCATTAGGGTCTTTATCTTCAAAAGTTCCATTGCACATCAATTCAACCATTTGCCTATCTTTAGGTGTTAACCCTTCATAAAATTGTGAAACCAATATCTCCATGTTTCAAAACCATGATGAGGGCAAGTATTAAGCAAGTCTTGATACCTATCCCAACATTGGTAAAATGTTTCACCTGGTTTTTGAGTGAAAGTGGTGATTTGTCTTTTGAAAGAGTTGGTTCTGTGAGATGGAAAAAACTTCTTTAAAAATTGTTGTTGCATTTCATCCCAAGCACGAATGGATCCTGACCTAAGATTTTGTAGCCATGTTTTAGCTTTATCTTTTAATGAAAAAGGAAAAAGCTTTAATCTAATGGTATTCATGCTACAATTTAAGTCATTATAGGTGTTACAAACTTCTTCAAATTCTCTCAAATGCAAGTATGGATTTTCTAGATCTAAGCCATGAAAAGAAGGTAAAAGTTTAATAATGCCTGGCTTAAAATTAAAATGAGATGCATCAGGAGGGAAAACTATGCATGAGGGTGCACTTGTTCTTATGGGATTCATGTGGTCTCTAAGTGTCCTAACACGGTTATTTTCATTATTCTCATTATAAAGTGACTGGTTATCTTCTTCGGCCATATTTTCTGAAAATGATGAGGATACCTTACAAAGTCTACCACTTAATGTAGGTGATCAAACATTCATGCACGTGTAGAAAGAGAATAAAAGGAAGAAGAAAATAAAAGAAAAGGAAACAAAACAAAACAAAAGAAACAAAGTTAGATACAAGAAAAGTGAAAAGAGAGAACAAAATAAATACTATAATTTGTACAAGAATTTACCTCCCCGACAACGGCGCAAAAAACTTGACACGACCAAAAGATTGATGTCCTCTCCCAAGTGCAGGAGTGTCGAAGTAATAAATAACCAGGTAAGATCGGGGTCGAACCACAAAGAGGTTAATTGTATAAATTATAAATAACAAGACAACAACAACAACAATAATAACAAAAATAACAACAACAATAATAATAGTAATAGTAATAGTAATAGTAATAGTAATAATAATAATAATAATAATAATAATAATAATAATAATAATAATAATAATAATAATAATACTCAGTACGTGGCGTTGTTTATACTTGATAATGATATAAAAGATCGGGTCACAGGTTTCCAGCCTATATACTGAATTTATTGAAAATATCAAAGAGATATATTATATAATATAAACAGATTTTCTGATGCGAATGAACAAGGCAAGACCAACAATATCAGGATCCTTGATCAAACACAGAGCATACTTAACGTACATAAAATATAATAAGAATGTAAATAATAATAATAACAATAAAAAGAAGAGGAGGAAGAAATTAATGAGAACTTTGAGATGGAATGATGTGCATCATGGGAATTATAATCCATCTCGTAAAGCTGAATCTAATATGCAGAGGATTCAGATGGTCCAATGACAAGAGCGAGAGCGAAACAACTACAACGGGCCTTGACGAATCAAATTGCAATGATTGAAGCTGCGTCGGAGTTAAAAATTAGCAATCAGTTTGAAATTGGTTCAAGGGTACTTATTTGCCTACAATTGGAACTTGGAGATGGGAAAAAGCCCTTAATGGTTCTTTTCATGCTGGGCTACTTGTATTTGGATTGATAATGCAAGTGAAGGAATTGATGTTGTTTACGGTCAGCACAGTAGATGGATTTGAACCCGAATTTGAAGTCATCCAATGCATGTGAAAACAAGATTTATGTAGGTAAAATTCAAGTTCAGAACGTGATCTTTCTATATTGTCCAACCATGAGTGCATTGGACTTTTGTGTCAAAAGTTATGGCTGTTTTAAATTTCGTCTGCATATGTTTTAGAAATGTCAACAAAAAACGTGTGTTAGTTAAATTTGTCTACTTGCTTTTTTTTAAAAGTCTAGTTTTTAGGCTTGACTTCTGTCATGTTGAATTCACCTAACTTTGGAGGGATGTTCCAAAGATAAATATGTATCAGAATATGAAATAAACACTTTTGGCCAAGATTTGAAAACTTAATTCAGAGAATTAAGAGTTGTTCTTCCAAATTCGTTTTGTGAAGAACCATACCTGACTTATCACTCTTCAATCACAAAGAGTGTGGCGTCGAAATCCTAGATTGATCTTTGTGGCGTCCAGATCGACTTATCAAAGTATCATTCTAGTCTATCCTCCATCTTATTTACCTTAAATCACTACAATCCAGCCTAAATACTAAAAGAAAAAACAACACAACCAGACCCATCCTTCATCCATTTTTCATTAGAATCATTGTTGCCGATTTTCAAATCATTCACGGCACATCATCTGGTATCAGAGCATCAGTTGCGATCTAAGACAGGAGCCAAAAACAACAACAACAAGAAGAAAGGTTTGCTGGAACAGAGGTTGACAGACTTAACTATGGCTGGAGATAAAGAAGATTTGCCAAGAGGGTTAAGTTTGGAACAGGCACAAGTCATGGGCTTACAACGATCTCATGCTGAGATTCGGGATGAGATGACTGGAATTCGTGAACAGTTAAATACCCTTATGCAAAGGATGCAAAGAAATAATTTGCAACCCCAACCGAGGCAAGCACTTAGGGTGCCACGAAATGATATTATAGAAGCTGACGAAGATCCAGATGGGGATGACGAGGCTGATGATAGGGTCAGACCAAGAAGGCAGAATTATAATCCTCCTAATGGTCTCAAACTTAAAATTCCACCGTTTAGAGGAAGTAGTTCACCTGAGGAATACTTGGAGTGGATTCAGAAGGTTGAAAAGGTGTTTGAATGGTACGAATATTCTGAAGAAAGGAAGTGCAAGGTGGCAGCACTTGAGTTTACAGATTATGCTCTTTTATGGTGGGAAAACGTAAAGATTCAGAGGAGAAGGGAAGGAGAGGAGGAGATTGCAACATGGGCAACTATGAAAAGAGTGATGAAGAAGAGATTTGTTCCTGATTACTATAAACAGGAGCTATACATCAGACTTCAGACTTTGCGACAGGGATCTTTGACTGTGGAAGAGTATGTGAAAGAGTTTGAATTGCTGCTGATTCGATGTGAATTGATGGAACCTCAAGAGCAAACAATAGCTAGATTTCTTGGAGGGTTGAGGAAGGATATAGCTAATGTTGTTGAGTTACAACCGTACATCTTCCTTGAGGAAGTTATAAAGCTTGCAACCCGAGTAGAGAGGCAGCAGAGACGAGGAGGTGTCCGAACTAGTGTAACTACGTCAAGCGCGACAAGAGCTGTTTCTACGCCTACACGAACATGGAGCACACCTAAACGAGATGAGAAGGTGGAGTTTAGCAAGGGGAATACCAGTTCTGATTCTTTGAAGGGAAAGGAGAAAGTGACAGAACCTCAACACCCTAGGAGGTCTCGAGACATCAAGTGCTTCAAGTGCTTGGGACATGGGCATATTGCTTCGGAATGTCCAAATAAAAGGGTGATGATTTTGCATGGGGATCATGGAGAGCTGATCAGTGGAGATGAGGTTGAAACTGAAGACGAAGATGAGGTACAAGTGGCTGAACAAGAAGAGGATTTCGAACCAGTGAAGGGAGATTTGTTGGTTGTTCAACGGGTTCTGAATGCACAAATTGACGTTAGTGATGAGCAACGCGAGAACATCTTTCATACTCGATGTCAGATTCGAGATAAGGTGTGCGGGATGATCATTGATAATGGAAGTTGCACTAATGTTGCGTCAACTACCTTGGTGGAGAAATTGGGTTTAAATACCCTTTCACATCCCAGACCCTATAGTTTGCGATGGCTGAATGAGAATGGGGAGATTCGGGTGACAAAGCAAGTTCGTGTACCTTTTTCCATTAAAACCTATCACGACGAGGTTTTATGTGACGTTGCACCAATGTCAGCTAGCCATTTGTTGTTGGGTCGTCCATGGCAGTTTGATAATGATGTGACCTACAATGGACGGAAGAACACTTATTCTTTTATGCTGAATGGAAAGAAGGTGAACTTGTTACCACTGAGTTCTCAACAAGTTAGAGAGGATCAGTTACGAAGCCAACAAAAGGAGGTGACATCACGAAAGGGGCTGTTGTTAGCCAAAAAAGGAGACATCAAACAAGCATTAGCAACAACAGGGATTGTTTTCATGGTCTGGGCAAAGCAACTACTACAAGTAGAAGGATTGGACTTACCACGACAGATTAAGGAATTACTTGAAGAATTTAAAGATGTGTTTCCAGATGAATTGCCTAAAGGATTACCACCTATTCGTGGTATTGAGCATCAAATTGATTTGGTGCCGGGAGCTTCACTTCCTAATAGACCAGCATACAGATGTAATCCAGAGGAAGCGAAAGAGATTCAAAGGCAGGTCGGTGAGCTCTTAGAGAAGGGCTATGTGCGAGAATCACTTAGTCCATGTTCCGTACCTACTTTGCTTGTACCGAAGAAAGATGGTACCATGAGGATGTGCATGGACAGCCGCGCTATCAACAAAATAACAGTTAAGTATCGATTTCCTATACCCAGACTTGATGATTTGCTTGATGAGTTGCATGGTGCTGCATTGTTTTCCAAAGTCGATTTGATGAGTGGCTATCACCAAATTAGGATGAAAGAGGGAGATGAATGGAAAACAGCATTTAAAACTAAACAGGGGTTATATGAATGGATGGTAATGCCGTTTGGGTTATCTAATGCGCCTAGTACATTTATGAGGCTTATGAATCATGTTTTGAGGAAGTATATTGGGCTGTTTGTTGTAGTATATTTTGACGACATCCTGGTGTATAGCAAGACCTTTGATGATCATGTGAAGCATCTTAGAGTTGTGTTTGAGACTTTGCAAGATTCTAAGTTGTATGGGAAACTCACAAAGTGTTACTTTTGTAAAGAAAGTGTCGTGTTTCTTGGATATATTATCTCTAGCAGGGGAGTTAGAGTTGATGAGGAGAAAATTGAGGCAATTCGAGACTGGCCAAAACCTGCTAGTATCACTGATGTGAGGAGTTTCCATGGTTTAGCTTCTTTCTACAGGCGATTTGTGAAAGACTTCAGCTCTATTGTTGCTCCTATGACAGAATGCTTGAAAAAAAGGGAAGGAGTTTAGATGGAGTGAGGATGCGCAGAAAGCTTTCGAGCTAATTAAGGAAAAGTTGTGTACAGCTCCAGTTTTAGCACTTCCAGACTTTGCTAAAACATTTGAAATAGAGTGCGATGCTTCCGGGGTTGGAATTGGTGCTGTTTTGATGCAAGAAAAGAGACCGATTGCATTCTTCAGTGAAAAGTTAAATGGAGCTCGTTTGAACTACTCTATTTACGACAAGGAGTTCTATGCTTTGATTCGGGCTCTGGAGGTATGGCAGCACTACTTGTTGCCTAAAGAATTTGTTATACATACTGATCATGAAGCCTTGAAGTATCTTAAGGGACAAAACAAGTTGAATCGAAGACATGCTAAATGGGTGGAATTCATGGAGTCATTTCCTTATGTTATAAAGTACAAGAAAGGGCAAGTTAATGTGGTTGCTGATGCTCTTTCTAGGAGGTACGCACTGATCTCTATGTTGAATGCAAGGCTGATGGGTTTTGAACAGGTGAAGGATCAGTATGCCAATGATTCCTACTTTGCTAATGTGGTTGCCGAATGTGCAAAGGGAGCTTGTGATGGGTTCTTTATGCATGAAGGTTACTTGTTCAAAATGGGCAGAATGTGTATTCCTTCAGGTTCGTTACGGGAGTTGCTTGTGCGAGAGGCTCATAGTGGTGGTCTTAGTGGTCATTTTGGGGAGAAGAAGACTTATGAGCTGCTGAAAGAACATTTTTTTTGGCCTAGCATGTTACGGGATGTACACAAGGTGATTGAAAGATGTGCTATTTGCAAGAGAGCTAAAGGTAAAGAGAATGCGTATGGACTCTATATGCCACTGCCTATTCCAGAGCAACCATGGATGGACATTAGCATGGACTTTGTACTTGGACTACCGAGAACACAACGTGGGAAGGATTCAATAATGGTGGTGGTTGATCGATTCTCCAAAATGTCCCATTTCATTCCTTGTACGAAAACTGACGATGCAGTACATGTTGCTGATTTGTTCTTTCAAGAGATTGTTCGTTTGCATGGAATTCCTAAAAGCATTGTCTCTGATCGTGATACAAAGTTCTTAAGCCACTTTTGGAAGACTCTTTGGAGGAAACTTGGAACAAAGTTACTTTTCAGTACGGCATGTCATCCACAAACTGATGGACAAACTGAGGTAGTAAACCGAACTTTATCTTCTTTGTTACGAGCTGTTATACATAAGAATTTGAAGAGTTGGGATACTTGTTTGCCGATTGTGGAGTTTGCATATAATCGTAGTGTGCATGGGGCTACAAAATTTTCACCATTCGAGGTTGTCTATGGCTTTAATCCTTGTGTTCCTATTGATCTTGTTCATATTCCAATTGATGAGAGGACATCTATGGATGGAATTAGAAAGGCAGAATTGATGAAGAAACTACATGAGCAGGTTCGACTACATATTGAGGAGAAAACAACAAAGTATGCTAAACAAGCTAACAAGGGGCGAAAGATGGTCAGGTTTGAACCTGGAGATCTTGTTTGGATTCATATTAGCAAGGGCAGATTTCCAAGCAAACGTAAGTCCAAGTTGATGCCAAGAGCTGACGGTCCATTTCGTATTATAGAGAAGGTGAATGACAATGCGTATAAGGTAGATCTTCCTGGTGATTACAACGTATCAGCTACTTTTAATGTGAAAGACTTATCTCCGTACTTGGATGATGATGACGATTCTGATTTGAGGACAAATCATTTTCAACCCGGGGCTGATGATGTGCATCATGGGAATTATAATCCATCTCGTAAAGCTGAATCTAATATGCAAGAGGATTCAGATGGTCCAATGACAAGAGCGAGAGCGAAACAACTACAACGGGCCTTGACGAATCAAATTGCAATGATTGAAGCTGCGTCGGAGTTAAAAATTAGCAATCAGTTTGAAATTGGTTCAAGGGTACTTATTTGCCTACAATTGGAACTTGGAGATGGGAAAAGCCCTTAATGGTTCTTTTCATGCTGGGCTACTTGTATTTGGATTGATAATGCAAGTGAAGGAATTGATGTTGTTTACGGTCAGCACAGTAGATGGATTTGAACCCGAATTTGAAGTCATCCAATGCATGTGAAAACAAGATTTATGTAGGTAAAATTCAAGTTCAGAACGTGATCTTTCTATATTGTCCAACCATGAGTGCATTGGACTTTTGTGTCAAAAGTTATGGCTGTTTTAAATTTCGTCTGCATATGTTTTAGAAATGTCAACAAAAAACGTGTGTTAGTTAAATTTGTCTACTTGCTTTTTTTAAAAGTCTAGTTTTTAGGCTTGACTTCTGTCATGTTGAATTCACCTAACTTTGGAGGGATGTTCCAAAGATAAATATGTATCAGAATATGAAATAAACACTTTTGGCCAAGATTTGAAAACTTAATTCAGAGAATTAAGAGTTGTTCTTCCAAATTCGTTTTGTGAAGAACCATACCTGACTTATCACTCTTCAATCACAAAGAGTGTGGCGTCGAAATCCTAGATTGATCTTTGTGGCGTCCAGATCGACTTATCAAAGTATCATTCTAGTCTATCCTCCATCTTATTTACCTTAAATCACTACAATCCAGCCTAAATACTAAAAGAAAAACAACACAACCAGACCCATCCTTCATCCATTTTTCATTAGAATCATTGTTGCCGATTTTCAAATCATTCACGGCACATCATGGAAGATTAATGTAAGGATTAAACAATGATAAAAACAAATGTCATGGTTAGAGGATCCACCAATGGTATTTCAAACAAGTATAGTATAAACTCTTATTACTCAATTTGGAAACCACACACGAAGGAGGTTCCAATCGGACGATTTGTCATTAATAGCTCATTATAAATTATTAACATGATCATATTAATTATCTTATTTACATAACACCAAACTTTTAAATATTGTCAGGAATTCATGATGTTAACAACAAATCAAGTTCCTTTCATAACCCAGGTGTAAGTAATACCATACAGTTGGGCTATGAGAGTGCCAAGCATTTGTTGTACCAAGTATTATATAACACAAATCTAGATTAACCATTTAACAAGCAAGGTATTAAGAATTAGTAAGATAAAAAGATAAGACATGTTAATATTAAACATTAAGGTCCATGTTGAGTTTACACCATACTTGTTCTTACACCATTAGTGTAACCTTTTCACCTTGACATAATAAACTTAGCTAAATATAATGAAGAAGAGAAACATAAATAAACAAAACAAGAACATAAATAAGATACAAGTTAACTAAGGAAAGGAAAGGAAATGAAAAGCATAAACAAGAAATTAATGAAAGCAAAACTTAAGGATTACAAAAAATATAAAGAGAGAAATAAAGAGCATCAACTTGATCTGAACAACCAAGCCCCTAAATACATGGCAAATGCCTCCTTTTATAGGCCAAAATTCGAAATTATTGATTTGATGACTAATTGTTGAGTGGGTGGCCAACTTTTGACTTTGTGAAAATCCTTATTTTCTTGTTTGAATAAAACGAAAATGCTAGCATCAGAACTGGGTACACTTGAAAGCATGAAAGTTGTAGGAAATTGACTCATCTTTCCAGGAAAAAAAATGGAATTGATTTGGACTTCTAGAACTTCAGATATGGGCCAAACATTGAACAGTGTTTGGGCTGTAGGACAGATTCGGGTTTCTCCGTTGTTGCTATAATTTGGACTTGCAAACGGCCTTCTTAGATCTTGATAAAAACATGAAAGTTATAGGCCTATGTCTTACTGAATGTGTGTAAAAATTTGAGATCATTTTGACATCTAGAACTCGAGATATGACCTACAAAGAGATATATTATATAATATAAACAGATTTCTGATGCGAATGAACAAGGCAAGACCAACAATATCAGGATCCTTGATCAAACACAGAGCATACTTAACGTACATAAAATATAATAAGAATGTAAAAATTTGGGCGCGATTCATTGGAAAGATCAAAAGATTTGGCTCTTTTCAGACATTACTCTTGTCTAGACCTACAATAACTCCTCTTCACCAAGTTGCGATTCTTCACCTCCTCAAGGGAAAAAAAGCTTCCGAAAACTCCTGTAAAAATCTAGGCACGATCCGACGGTGATATCAAAAGATATGTCTCCTTCGCGGCATTACTCTTGTCTAGATCCACTAAAACACCTCTTCACCGAGTTGCGATTCTCCACCTCCTCAAAGGGAAACAGCCTCCGAAAACTCTAGCAAAAATATAAGCGCGATTCAACGATCAGATTAAAAGATTCGGCTCTTTTAAGACATTACTCTTGTCTAGATGTACAACAACACCTCTTCACCGTGTTACGATTCTTCACCTCCTCAAGGTAAAACAGCCTCCGCAAACTCCTGTAAAAATCTTGGAATGATCCAACAGTCATATCAAAAGATATGGCTCCTTTGAGAAATTACTCTTGTCTAGACTCACTAAAACACCTCTTCACCAAGTTGCGATTCTCCACCTCTTCAAGGGGAAACAGCCTCCGAAAACTCATGTAAAAATATAGGCGCGATATAATGGTCAGATCAAAAGATTCGACTCTTTTAAGACATTACTCTTCTCTAGACTGAGAACAACACCTCTTCACCGAAATGCGATTCTTCACCTCCTCAAGGTAAAACAGCCTCCGGAAACTCCTGTAAAAATCTTAGAATGATCCAACAATCATATCAAAAGATATGGCTCCTTTGAGAAATTACTCTTGTCTGGACCCACTAAAACACCTCTTCACCGAGTTGCGATTCTCACCTCTTCAAGGGAAAACAACCTCCGGAATCTCATGTAAAAATCTGGGCCCCATCCAATGGTCAGATAAAAAGATAAGAACCTTTTGAGACATTACTCTTGTCTAGACATACAACAACACCTCTTCACCGAGTTGCGATTCACCACCTCGTCAAGGGGAAACAGCCTCCGAAAACTATAGTAAATATATAAGCGCGATTCAACGATCAGATTAAAAGATTCGGCTCTTTTAAGACATTACTCTTTTCTAGACCTACAACAACACCTCTTCACCGTGTTACGATTCTTCACCTCCTCAAGGGAAAACAGGCTCCGGAAACTCCTGTAAAAATCTGGGCTCGATTCAACAGTCAGATCAAAAGATTCGGCTCTTTTAAGACATTACCCTTGTCTAGACCTACAACAACAATTCTTCATCGAGTTGCGATTCTGCACCTCCTCAAGGTAAAACAGCCTCTGGAAACTCATGTAAAAATTTTGGCGCCATCCAACAGTCATATCAAAAGATATGGCTCTTTTGAGATTTTACTCTTGTCTAGACCTACAACAACACCTCTTCACCGAGTTGCGATTTTTTTTTTTGGTAAGCTGACTTATGTATTAAAAGAAAAAGATACAAAGAATATAATGGGCATACCCAAGATTTACAATGAGGACAGAAACGAAAACCAACAAATGGCTACAGGCTAGCCATATAACAAAACAAAAACTTAGACCAACTAGATATGCTAGGGGTACAAAAACAACCAGCTAAACATCAAATTAAGAGTCCATGTTATTGACCCTCCAAAGTCTTTGGATCCTTATGTTTTCATTTGTTTGTTGAACATTCCTCATCAAAACAAGCTTATCGCGAATGATACATTCGATTTGATCAAAAACCAAATTCGAAGCTTTAGACACATCTGCAAAGATCCTTGCATTCTGTTCTTGCCAGATACAATACACTGTAGCTGCGAAACCCAGTTTACGAGAAAAGTTGACGAAACTTTTTCCATGCCAAGAGACAGTGGCCAATCGAATACATTCATCCAAGCTTTTTGTCATTCTTGGAATGTCGCATCTGTCACAAACATTCCACCATAATGCTTTCGCAAAGGAGCATTCAAAGAACAAGTGGTTGTGATCTTCATTATTGCGCAGACAGAGTGAGCACCTATTAGGACCATGAATACCAAACCGATGAAGTCTATCCTGTGTTGAGAGTTTCCGTTGGATAGCCACCCAAAGAAGAAATGCATGTCTTGGGATAGCATTCTTGAACCACACGATGTCATGCCAATCAACCATTTGATGATGAATTCTTAGTTGTTCCCAAGCTACTTTGACCGAGAAACTCTGATTTGGCGAATCCAACCAAACAATCTCATCCTTTTGCCTCTTAGGAGTAGATGTGGAAGGAATAGCTTCTATAATGGGGTGCCAGCCAATAGCATGAGTGATAGGAATTCTCCATTCTAAGTGATTAATCAGCATGTTCACTCTCGCGTTGTGTTCCATACCTGAATCATAGATGAAACGTTCACCGTAAGTATCAGCGAGCGGGCTGTGAGGATGCCAATTGTCAAACCATAGAGAGGTTGTCATTCCATCTCCGATGATATGCTTCATCTTCGGCCATGCTAAGGATCTGAGCTTTAGAATCTTTCCCCAAGCCCAAGAGCAGCTTCCTGGCGCCTTGATTGTCCAGAAATTCCTACCTCGCAAGAGATTGGATCTGATCCAAGTAGACCAGATTGAGCCATCTGAGTCATTGCACAAGTTCCAAATATGTTTCAACAAGGCAATCTTGTTCCATTCTGCTATCCTTTTTATGCCTAGCCCCCCCTCCTTTTTTGGAAGACATACCTGATCCCAAGCCACTTTAGCCCTAGTAGTGCTCATATCTGAACCTGACCAAAGAAAGGATCTCATAATTTGCTCAACATTTTTCACTACTTCCCCAGGTAATAGGAATAGAGATGCCCAATAGACCTGGATGGAGAATAAGACTGAGTTAATCAGTTGTACTCGCCCTGCAAAAGAGAGTGTTCTGCAGGTCCAATGTCGAACTTTAGCGGTAATTCGATCCACGAGGCCCTTACAATTAACAGCCTTTAGTCTGGACGAGATAAGAGGCACTCCCAAATATTTCATAGGAAGCTCCCCCTCTCTAAACCCAAGAATACTGATAATCTGTTTGATGCGAACCTCTTTGTTCATTAGTATCATCTTCTTTGACCTGAACCTGAAGTGTTCGCCTTATAACCAAGGACTCCTCAACCGGTAAAGCTAACTCATCCCCATCACTATCCTCCAATGGTGGCATGCCTTCACAATCAGAACTGTCACTTTCAGATTCCACATCACCATTATCTCTAATCATCATGATTCTCTTGTTTGGACACTTTGAAGCATAATGTCCATGTCCCTGACACCTGAAACATTTAACATCACGAGTACGTTTAGGTTGAGTTTCAGATTTACCTTTGGCATCAGTAGGGACATCAACTTTAGCCTTTGGTGGTTCAGTTCTAGAACGACCAAAGGATCTTGGGCGGACAGTGCCCTCTCTCTTTAGATTCGGCTTCCAAGATGATGACGAACCCGAATTAAACGCTGGCCGAGCATGCCCCCTCCTAAGTTGTCTCTCCACCTTCGTCGCCATGTGAACCATGTCCTCTAGCTTCACATAGTGCTGTAGCTCAACCACATTAGCAATGTCCCGATTCAACCCATTAAGAAATCTAGCCATGGTGGCTTCTCTATCCTCAACAACATTAGCCCGAATCATTGCTATCTCCATCTCTTTGTGATATTCATCTACTGTCTTATAACCTTGATTCAGACCTTGGAGCTTCAGATATAAGTCTCTATAATAGTGGTTTGGCACAAATCGTCTCCTCATTAAGACTTTCATCTCCTCCCAAGTCTGAACGGGTCGCTCGCCATTCCTCCTCCTACTGATCACAATCTGATCCCACCAAATCAACGCATACTCCGTAAACTCAAGTATCACCAATTTCACCTTTTTCTGTTCAGAATAGCTATGGCAATCAAAAATCCAATCTACCTTTTTCTCCCACTCCAAATAAGCCTCGGGATCGTTTTTACCTTGAAAAGTAGGAATTTTCAGTTTAATGGTGTCCAAGTCCCCATCCATATCTTCATAAGTGCTCATGCCACGGAAATTCACATTCCTCCTAGCCCTGTTCGATCCAGACCTGATTCCTTGGCCAGCTGATGCAAAATCATAGTCATCTTCACCCCCATCTGCGTTTTCATCAACAAACTCTTCAAAATCAGATCTGACATTCCGTGCCGCCATACGGACCGTATTTCCCCGTCGTTCAGCCCCACTATTCTGTTGCTTTATCGAATTCACCTCATCTTTCAGATCCTTGTACGTCCTAGACAACAGCTCAAGTTGCTGGCCTATGGATCGCAATTGGAAAGCTACGTCAACGTTTTGTGTCGCTGATTCGTTATTTTCAGACATTCTTTGAATCTGCAAAATTTGGTCAGTAGCACAAATATATCCTCACACCTCTTGTGTATCACACAACCAAAAATTAAGGCTTTTCACTCTATTAAGCTCTCTACGCCTTTTACCTCACAACTTGCTTTCTTTTGGTTCTTTAGGAACTGAAATCAACAAATCAAAGTCAATAGCCTTCGCAGCGCACTCTAAATATAATTTTCAGACGCAAGAATCAATAAATATACTGAAAACAAACCAAAACAAAACTAGGATTACGATTTTGCGAGTAGCAATGCAAATTTGTACGAATTGTGGACGAAACGAAGACACGAAATAAAACAGAAGTGAATGTTAAGAAAACAATTACTTGACTCCTAGATAATCCAAATATAGCAGAAACAAAAAATATTTGGACAAAACTAAACAGCAAAGATCATGTTTTGAAACTCGAGGCAAATCTAACCTATTACGCAATTTTACGTAACAGAATTGAAACCCAGACCAAACGATCTCGAAATGACCTCAAATTCAATATTTAGTATTGCAATACTATGAAAACACCAAAAATCAATTTATAGGTCGTTCTATAATGTCTAGGTACCCAAACCCCTTGTATGATCAGTTTGCGGCAGAATTGAACCTCCAATTAAAACCTCCAGAAAACAATATCAAAATAATCCCAAATTTAATATGTGATGCAATCGCATACCCAATACTCAGAATATGAAGTTTCAATAGATTCCAAGGTATTTTACCTAGGGTTCACTAAGAGTAGTGTTTTGCGGCAGAATTGAAACTCGAATTAAAACCTCAAGCAAATAATATCAGAATAAGCCCAACTTTGATATATCATGCGATCCCACCCCCAATAGACTGAATATGAAGTTTAAATTGATTCTGAGGTGGTTTGCTTATGGTTCACCAAGATTTGTGTTTCTGCGGCAAAAATTGAATGATCCTTCAAATTTCAACTAATCACTCTTTTCTCTATTTCTTTCTGATTTTTTTTTTCTTTTTAACAAACTGATATGATTAGAGGCAGTAACAAGATGAAATATAAACTTTTTTTTTTTTTTTTTTTGCTTAGATGACACAGACACGAAGAACAAGAAGATGGATGCAAACACTAAAAAAACTTAAGGGACACTAAAAAAAAAAACGAAAATAACAGAATGATATGACCTTGTTTCGAAGCCTAGCTCTGATACCAACTGATGCGAACCTCGTGATCACGTGGTCACGCAACCCACAATCAAGATTGAGATCTGATCCCGGAAAGCCGAAATAGGTCTGATATGAGTGCGACACAATGGAAACCTGCCCCAAGGCACCAACACTATTGGAATGAGTAGAATGACGCCACGAAGCCGGTTAATCTTCGATAAGTCAGATTCAGTTCGTTCAAGAACTGAAGAATGCAAGAATCACTCTCACACGTTAAAACTGAAAAATTCAGAATAATAATCATCAAAGCTGCCGAAATTTTGGCCTACATGAGTTTAAATAGTTCTTGAAAAGTTAACCCTAATGGACCCTTTATGTGGACTTATATGAGGTCCACTCAAAACTGGCCCAAAACCCTAAAATGAAAAGCTCATAACCCTAAAATGAAAAGCCCATAACTTAATCCAAAACAAGCCTTGGATCCTAACTTAAAACAAAGTATGAATTAAGCCCAAACAAGCCTTGGGCTGCTAACAAAATAAAATAAAGCCCTTATCTCATGGCCCAAATAAGGTTGTATTGGACCCCTCTTGCACATAGATAAGATGTACTAGGATCTCCTCTTGATACTCCAATGGACCTTCCAATTCTGACTTGGTGGAAACCTTCAAAACCAATGCATTCAATGTGTCTTTCAATGTCTTTGTCTTGGACCGAGTCATTGGTCCATTTGGAACATGTAATTGGTCCTTGCTGGTGTTTCTGGGCTGGTCCGCATCACTGTTCCCTCTCAGCACCTAACGGACCACTCAAGAAGATGTCACTTTTGTTTGGATTTGGATATAGACCTGATAGAACTTGAAACTCTGTGAGTACATTTTTTATCATATGAATTGAATGTACATCCCCTTTGCTGAATATCATCAAGTCGTCGGCAAAGCAAAGATGAGAAATTCTGTCCTTCTTGCATCTCCAGTGGAACTTGAAGTTTTGGTTGGCACTCATATTGCAGAACAGCCCTGATAGGATTTCCATGCATAGGACAAACAAATATGGAGATAATGGATCACCTTGTCTCAGCCCTCTCCCCCCTTGGAAGTAACCCGCAAGTTCACCGTTGACGTTGATTGAGAATTGACATGATGTAACACAAACCATGATCCAATCAATGACTGTTCTAGGGAATCCCATTTTTATTAACGTAGCATCAACGAAATCCCACCGAACCGAGTCATAAGCCTTCATCAGGTCTACTTTCATAGCACAACGAGCAGGACCCGTAGTTGTATGATAGCCTTTCATTAGTTCCTGAGACAAAAGAATATTGTCACTTATTCTCCGTCCAGAGATAAAAGTTGTTTGATACGGACCTACTAAGGATGGTAAAACAACTTTCATTCTCCCAGCTAGAATCTTCGCGATGCATTTGTATACTGTATTGCAGCAAGATATAGGACGAAAATCTGTCAACCTCGTAGGATTAGCAACTTTAGGGATAAGGGAAATGGATGTAGCATTCATTTCTTTAAGCATTCTACAAGTCTGGAAGAAAGAGCTAACAGCGTTGATTACATCTTCCCCCACTATGTGCCACATTCTTTTGAAGAAACCTGCGTTGAAACCATCCGGACCAGGAGCTTTGTTGTTTTTCAAACTAAACATAGCATGCTTAATCTCCTCTCTTGTTACATCTTGTGCTAGTACCTGCTGTTGAGTTGAAGACAGTTTGTAATTAATTGCCGATTGCATCACTTCCTCGTTCAGGACCCTAGGCATCTGTTTCACTCCCAATACACGCTGGAAGTATGCAATTACTTCTGATTTGACTGCCTCGTGTCCTTCAGCGACTTCTCCATCCTCCCTTGTAACCGAGAGAAGCTTCTTTCTATTCTGTCTACCATTTACTGATTTGTGAAAGTAGCTAGTATTCTGATCCCCCAAGCTAAGCCATTGTATCCTTGCTTTTTGTTTGAAAAAACTCTCTTCCGCCCTGACAGTAGAAGCATAGTTACGAACAGCATCTCTTTCTCGCATACGCAATGTTGGATTCTCAGGCGCTGTATACAGAGCTTGTTGAGCCTTATCCATGTGATCTTTTGCATCTTTGACTCTATCGGAAATATTGGAGAAGTGAGTCTTATTGAAATGTTTAAGTTCCTGCTTTAGCTTCCTTAGTTTGCAACACAGTTGATACATTGGACAACCTCCCAAATGTTGATCCCATACTTTCTTCACCAAGGGCATGAACTCCTCATGATCCATCCACATATCAAAGAATCTGAATGGTTTCTTTATGTTCTGAACATTGCCAGTTACTTTTACCACCATGGGAGAATGATCTGACATACCAGCAGGCAAAAATCTCGCTTCCGACAATGGGAAGCGCATATTCCACTTCTCATTCACAAGCACTCTATCTAGTTTTCGCATAATCATATTCTCAGGACATTGGTTCATCCAAGTGATGCGAACCTCGTGATCACGTGGTCACGCAACCCACAATCAAGATTGAGATCTGATCCCGGAAAGCCGAAATAGGTCTGATATGAGTGCGACACAATGGAAACCTGCCCCAAGGCACCAACACTATTGGAATGAGTAGAATGACGCCACGAAGCCAGTTAATCTTCGATAAGTCAGATTCAGTTCGTTCAAGAACTGAAGAATGCAAGAATCACTCTCACACGTTAAAACTGAAAAATTCAGAATAATAATCATCAAAAGCTGCCGAAATTTTGGCCTACATGAGTTTAAATAGTTCTTGAAAAGTTAACCCTAATGGACCCTTTATGTGGACTTATATGAGGTCCACTCAAAACTGGCCCAAAACCCCAAAATGAAAAGCCCATAACCCAAAAATGAAAAGCCCATAACTTAATCCAAACAAGCCTTGGATCCTAGCTTAAAACAAAGTATGAATTAAGCCCAAACAAGCCTTGGGCTGTAGCTAACAAAATAAAATAAAGCCCTTATCTCATGGCCCAAATAAGGTTGTATTGGACCCCTCTTCCACATGGATAAGATGTACTAGGATCTCCTCTTGATACTCCAATGGACCTTCCAATTCTGACTTGGTGGAAACCTTCAAAACCAATGAATTCAATGCGTCTTTCAATGTCTCTGTCTTGGACCGAGTCATTGGTCCATTTGGAACATGTAATGGGTCCTTGCTGGTGTTTCTGGGCTGGTCCGCATCACCAAGTATAAGCATACCTGAATACCGAAGATCATCCACTTTCGCTTCACGTATACATGTTTCCAATCTGTCCATATGACAGCCCACGTAGAAGACCCTCCTAACCTCTCTGACTGTTGCGGATAGCATTAAAGTCGCCCATAAGATTCCATGGGTTGACTCCCATCCATCACTATCGACTCACAATATCAGACCATAAAGCCTCACGTAAGATGCATTATTGTCTCCGTAAATGATTGAAGTATAAACAGATATTGGTAGCTAATATTCATGACAGAAACATGGATAGCCTGGTCTGACATTCCCAGAACATCCACCTTCACCAAATCAGCATTCCAACAAACCCAAATACGACCACGACAAGAGAAATTCATAATTATACAAGAATGACCAATTACGCAGAAGAAGTTGCGAAACATTATCTGTTATTCCTGTCTCTAACCCGAGTTTCAACCAAACCAAAAAAAACCATCCTCTCTTTGATGGATGAGCTGACGCCAATTCTGAATGCTTTATGGATCATTCAAACCTCTAACATTCCAAACATCCAATAATCATAGGGAAATAGAAGGAGTACCAAACAGCAACACACTGATACCTGACTTGCCCCCCCTCGAGGAGCCAGATTTCTTACTCTTCTTTGAAAGGCCTGCAGAACCCGTTTTCTTTTTCTCTAGAGAGTCTCTAGCCTGCTAGCTAACTGATTAATAAAAAGTTTTCCCCGTCAGAAGAAATCGGACTTTGCGGACTTGTTGGGATCAGTGACGTCGACTCCTTATCATCATCTTCCTTACCTGTATCACCTCCCATAGCTCCAATATCAACATTCACCTCATGACTAAACAGGGTTCATGTTGCATAAGCAATTGTATTACAGATGGTTGAAACTTGATCTAAAGAAGTACATGCATCCCCTTCCTCCGGCACCATGTCTGCTCGTAAGCTATTTAAAACAAGAGGAGAGGTAGGAATTTTCATCTTCATAACAACCAGCATTGGGCACACATCTGATGTCACAGTTTCATTCGTATTACAATCAGCAATATGTAAAGCAAGATGCTAAACAATCATTCTCATTACAATTAAGCTCTTTAGATGCCAAACAATCATTCTCACCCAGTCGTAACACCCTTATTTCGTTTACCAACTACCTGCCATTGAAGCTGATTCTGCTTATTATCTGCAGGTTTAGAGTTCACAGCTCTTATTTTCCTTTTGCCCTCTGCCCCCATTGTACGATCATCAACTTTACTGGTAGCACATATCGCTGTGGTATGTCCAAAGACATTGCAATTATTGCACCTTGAAGGTATCCATTCATAATCCGCTGAAATTGTTATGAATAACCCATTTGGACAGCGAAGGTCGTATTCCTTCACCAGCGTTTTCGAAGCTTCTATCTCTACGCGCAAACTCTTGCGTAGCTAAGCCTTTTATGCAACAATGTTAGTAAGGTCAGCATGAAGGGACTCCCCCAATAGCACTCGCTACACAACTCAACCCCTTAACAGTCCAATACTCGAGAGGAACATTATAGAGCTTAACCCATACCAGAACTCTATCCAGATCATCTTTCAAAAATTGCATGTTTGGATGCCAACGTTTAAGCACCAAAGGTCTGTTGGCCATGTGCCATGGGGCTCTCTCCAGAACATTAGTGGCGCGGTCGACAGAATCAAAAGTGAAGAGAAAGAATCCATTATCAGAAGATAAAACTTCGGATAGACCGTGGGAGCCCCATATTCTTTTGGCAATAGAATTAACAACAGGATAGGGTAATTTCTGACCCACGAAATGACCAACTAGAGTTGATTTCCAAAGTTCACAGCCATCCTCAAACACATCAAGTGGAGGAGCTATTGTCACACGACCATCAGTTATTGCGGGGGGAGCAAAATGCAAGTTACGGACTGGATTCATATCAAGGGACATCCTACCCTTATTGTTATGAATAACCCTTTTAAGACATTACTCTTTTCTAGACCTACAACAACACCTCTTCACCGTGTTACGATTCTTCACCTCCTCAAGGGAAAACAGCCTCCGGAAACTCCTGTAAAAATCTGGGCTCGATTCAACAGTCAGATCAAAAGATTCGGCTCTTTTAAGACATTACCCTTGTCTAGACCTACAACAACAATTCTTCATCGAGTTGCGATTCTGCACCTCCTCAAGGTAAAACAGCCTCTGGAAACTCATGTAAAAATTTTGGCGCCATCCAACAGTCATATCAAAAGATATGGCTCTTTTGAGATTTTACTCTTGTCTAGACCTACAACAACACCTCTTCACCGAGTTGCGATTCTCCACCTCCTCAAAGGGAAACAGCCTCCGAAAACTCTAGAAAAAATATAAGCGCGATTCAACGATCAGATTAAAAGATTCGGCTCTTTTAAGACATTACTCTTTTCTAGACCTACAACAACACCTCTTCACCGAGTTGCGATTCTCCACCTCCTCAAGGGGAAACAGCCTCCGGAAACTCCTGTAAAAATCTGGGCTCGATTCAACAGTCAGATCAAAAGATTCGGCTCTTTTAAGACATTACCCTTGTCTAGACCTACAACAACAATTCTTCATCGAGTTGCGATTCTGCACCTCCTCAAGGTAAAACAGCCTCTGGAAACTCATGTAAAACTTTTGGCGCCATCCAACAGTCATATCAAAAGATATGGCTCTTTTGAGATTTTACTCTTGTCTAGACCTACAACAACACCTCTTCACCGAGTTGCGATTCTCCACCTCCTCAAAGGGAAACAGCCTCCGAAAACTCTAGCAAAAATATAAGCGCGATTCAACGATCAGATTAAAAGATTCGGCTCTTTTAAGACATTACTCTTGTCTAGATGTACAACAACACCTCTTCACCGTGTTACGATTCTTCACCTCCTCAAGGTAAAACAGCCTCCGCAAACTCCTGTAAAAATCTTGGAATGATCCAACAGTCATATCAAAAGATATGGCTCCTTTGAGAAATTACTCTTGTCTAGACTCACTAAAACACCTCTTCACCGAGTTGCGATTCTCCACCTCTTCAAGGGGAAACAGCCTCCGAAAACTCATGTAAAAATATAGGCACGATATAATGGTCAGATCAAAAGATTCGACTCTTTTAAGACATTACTCTTCTCTAGACTGAGAACAACACCTCTTCACCGAAATGCGATTCTTCACCTCCTCAAGGTAAAACAGCCTCCGGAAACTCCTGTAAAAATCTTAGAATGATCCAACAATCATATCAAAAGATATGGCTCCTTTGAGAAATTACTCTTATCTGGACCCACTAAAACACCTCTTCACCGAGTTGCGATTCTCACCTCTTCAAGGGAAAACAACCTCCGGAATCTCATGTAAAAATATGGTGCCCATCCAATGGTCAGATAAAAAGATAAGGACCTTTTGAGACATTGCTCTTGTCTAGACATACAACAACACCTCTTCACCGAGTTGCGATTCACCACCTCGTCAAGGGGAAACAGCCTCCGAAATCTATAGTAAAAATATAAGCGCGATTCAACGATCAGATTAAAAGATTCGGCTCTTTTAAGACATTACTCTTTTCTAGACCTACAACAACACCTCTTCACCGTGTTCCGATTCTTCACCTCCTCAAGGGAAAACAGCCTCCGGAAACTCCAGTAAAAATCTGGGCTCGATTCAACAGTCAGATCAAAAGATTCGGCTCTTTTAAGACATTACCCTTGTCTAGACCTACAACAACAATTCTTCATCGAGTTGCGATTCTGCACCTCCTCAAGGTAAAACAGCCTCTGGAAACTCATGTAAAAATTTTGGCGCCATCCAACAGTCATATCAAAAGATATGGCTCTTTTGAGATTTTACTCTTGTCTAGACCTACAACAACACCTCTTCACCGAGTTGCGATTCTCCACCTCCTCAAAGGCAAACAGCCTCCGAAAACTCTAGCAAAAATATAAGCGCGATTCAACGATCAGATTAAAAGATTCGGCTCTTTTAAGACATTACTCTTCTCTAGACTAAGAACAACACCTCTTCACCGAAATGCGATTCTTCACCTCCTCAAGGTAAAACAGCCTCCGGAAACTCCTGTAAAAATCTTAGAATGATCCAACAGTCATATCAAAAGATATGGCTCCTTTGAGAAATTACTCTTGTATGGACCCACTAAAACACCTCTTCACCGAGTTGCGATTCTCACCTCTTCAAGGGAAAACAACCTCCGGAATCTCATGTAAAAATCTGGGCCCCATCCAATGGTCAGATAAAAAGATAAGGACCTTTTGAGACATTACTCTTGTCTAGACATACAACAACACCTCTTCACCGAGTTGCGATTCTCCACCTCCTCAAAGGAAAACAGCCTCTGAAAACTCTAGCAAAAATATAAACGCGATTCAACGATCAGATTAAAAGATTCGGCTCTTTTAAGACATTACTCTTGTCAAGATGTACAACAACACCTCTTCACCGTGTTACGATTCTTCACCTCCTCAAGGTAAAACAGCCTCCGCAAACTCCTGTAAAAATCTTGGAATGATCCAACAGTCATATCAAAAGATATGGCTCCTTTGTGAAATTACTCTTGTCTAGACTCTTTTTTTTTTTTGGTAAGCTGACCTCTTGTCTAGACTCACTAAAACACCTCTTCACCAAGTTGCGATTCTCCACCTCTTCAAGGGGAAACAGCCTCCGAAAACTCATGTAAAAATATAAGCGCGATATAATGGTCACATCAAAAGATTCGACTCTTTTAAGACATTACTCTTCTCTAGACTGAGAACAACACCTCTTCACCGTGTTACGATTCTTCACCTCCTCAAGGTAAAACAGCCTCCGCAAACTCCTGTAAAAATCTTAGAATGATCCAACAATCATATCAAAAGATATGGCTCCTTTGAGAAATTACTCTTGTCTGGACCCACTAAAACACCTCTTCACCGAGTTGCGATTCTCACCTCTTCAAGGGAAAACAACCTCCGGAATCTCATGTAAAAATCTGGGGCCCATCCAATGGTCAGATAAAAAGATAAGGACCTTTTGAGACATTGCTCTTGTCTAGACATACAACAACACCTCTTCACCGAGTTGCGATTCACCACCTCGTCAAGGGGAAACAGCCTCCGAAATCTATAGTAAAAATATAAGCGCGATTCAACGATCAGATTAAAAGATTCGGCTCTTTTAAGACATTACTCTTTTCTAGACCTACAACAACACCTCTTCACCGTGTTACGATTCTTCACCTCCTCAAGGGAAAACAGCCTCCGGAAACTCCAGTAAAAATCTGGGCTCGATTCAACAGTCAGATCAAAAGATTCGGCTCTTTTAAGACATTACCCTTGTCTAGACCTACAACAACAATTCTTCATCGAGTTGCGATTCTGCACCTCCTCAAGGTAAAACAGCCTCTGGAAACTCATGTAAAAATTTTGGCGCCATCCAACAGTCATATCAAAAGATATGGCTCTTTTGAGATTTTACTCTTGTCTAGACCTACAACAACACCTCTTCACCGAGTTGCGATTCTCCACCTCCTCAAAGGCAAACAGCCTTCGAAAACTCTAGCAAAAATATAAGCGCGATTCAACGATCAGATTAAAAGATTCGGCTCTTTTAAGACATTACTCTTCTCTAGACTAAGAACAACACCTCTTCACCGAAATGCGATTCTTCACCTCCTCAAGGTAAAACAGCCTCCGGAAACTCCTGTAAAAATCTTAGAATGATCCAACAGTCATATCAAAAGATATGGCTCCTTTGAGAAATTACTCTTGTATGGACCCACTAAAACACCTCTTCACCGAGTTGCGATTCTCACCTCTTCAAGGGAAAACAACCTCCGGAATCTCAAGTAAAAATCTGGGCCCCATCCAATGGTCAGATAAAAAGATAAGGACCTTTTGAGACATTACTCTTGTCTAGACATACAACAACACCTCTTCACCGAGTTGCGATTCTCCACCTCCTCAAAGGAAAACAGCCTCCGAAAACTCTAGCAAAAATATAAACGCGATTCAACGATCAGATTAAAAGATTCGGCTCTTTTAAGACATTACTCTTTGTCAAGATGTACAACAACATCTTCACCGTGTTACGATTCTTCACCTCCTCAAGGTAAAACAGCCTCCGCAAACTCCTGTAAAAATCTTGGAATGATCCAACAGTCATATCAAAAGATATGGCTCTTTGTGAATTACTCTTGTCTAGACTCTATAAGCTGACCTTCTTGTCTAGACTCACTAAAACACCTCTTCACCAAGTTGCGATTCTCCACCTCCTCAAAGGCAAACAGCCTCCGAAAACTCTAGCAAAAATATAAGCGCGATTCAACGATCAGATTAAAAAGATTCGGCTCTTTTAAGACATTACTCTTTCTAGACTAAGAACAACACCTCTTCACCGTGCGATTCTTCACCTCCTCAAGGGTAAAACAGCCTCCGGAAACTCCTGTAAAAATCTTAGAATGATCCAACAGTCATATCAAAAGATTGGCTCCTTTGAGATTACTCTTGTATGGACCCACTAAAACACCTCTTCACCGAGTTGCGATTCTCACCTCTCAAGGGAAAAACAACCTGAATCTCATGTAAAAATCTGGGCCCCATCCAATGGTCAGATAAAAAAGATAAGGACCTTTTGAGACATTACTCTTGTCTAGACATACAACAACACCTCTTCACCGAGTTGCGATTCTCCACCTCCTCAAAGGAAAACAGCCTCTAAAAAGCAAAAATATAAAGGCGATTCAACGATCAGATTAAAAGATTCGGCTCTTTTAAGACATTACTCTTGTCAAGACCTACAACAACACTCTTCACCGTGTTACGATTCTTCACCTCCTCAAGGTAAAACAGCCTCCGAAACTCCTGTAAAAATCTTGGAATGATCCAACAGTCATATCAAAAGATATGGCTCTTTGTTCTTGTCTAGAGACCTCTTGTCTAGACCTCACAACAACACCTCTTCACCGAGTTGCGATTCTCCACCTCCTTCAAAGGGGAAACAGCCTCCGAAAACTCTAGCAAAAATATAAGCGCGATTCAACGATCAGATTAAAAGATTCGACTCTTTTAAGACATTACTCTTGTCTAGATGACAACAACACCTCTTCACCGTGTTACGATTCTTCACCTCCTCAAGGTAAAACAGCCTCCGCAAACTCCTGTAAAAATCTTGGAATGATCCAACAGTCATATCAAAAGACATGGCTCCTTTGAGAAATTACTCTTGTATGGACCCACTAAAACACCTCTTCACCGAGTTGCGATTCTCACCTCTTCAAGGGAAAACAACCTCCGGAATCTCATGTAAAAAATCTGGGGCCCATCCAATGGTCAGATAAAAAGATAAGGACCTTTTGAGACATTGCTCTTGTCTAGACATACAACAACACCTCTTCACCGAGTTGCGATTCACCACCTCGTCAAGGGGAAACACCCTCCGAAATCTATAGTAAAAATATAAGCGCGATTCAACGATCAGATTAAAAGATTCGGCTCTTTTAAGACATTACTCTTTTCTAGACCTACAACAACACCTCTTCACCGTGTTACGATTCTTCACCTCCTCAAGGGAAAACAGCCTCCGGAAACTCCTGTAAAAATCTGGGCTCGATTCAACAGTCAGATCAAAAGATTCGGCTCTTTTAAGACATTACCCTTGTCTAGACCTACAACAACAATTCTTCATCGAGTTGCGATTCTGCACCTCCTCAAGGTAAAACAGCCTCTGGAAACTCATGTAAAAAATTTTGGCGCCATCCAACAGTCATATCAAAAGATATGGCTCTTTTGAGATTTTACTCTTGTCTAGACCTACAACAACACCTCTTCACCGAGTTGCGATTCTCCACCTCCTCAAAGGGAAACAGCCTCGAAAACTCTAGCAAAAATATAAGCGCGATTCAACGATCAGATTAAAAGATTCGCTCTTTTAAGACATTACTCTTTTCTAGACCTAAGAACAACACACTCTTTCACCGTGCGATTCTTCACCTCCTCAAGGAAAACAGCCTCCGGAAACTCCTGTAAAAATCTTAGAATGATCCAACAGTCAGATCAAAAGATATGGCTCCTTTAAGACATTACTCTTGTTATGGACCCACTAACAACAATTCTTCATCGAGTTGCGATTCTCACCTCCTTCAAGGGAAAACAAGCCTCTGGAAACTCATGTAAAAATCTGGGGCCATCCAACAGTCATATCAAAAGATATGGCTCTTTTGAGATTGCTCTTGTCTAGACATACAACAACACCTCTTCACCGAGTTGCGATTCACCACCTCGTCAAAGGGGAAACAGCCTCCGAAAACTCTATAGTAAAAATATAAGCGCGATTCAACGATCAGATTAAAAGATTCGGCTCTTTTAAGACATTACTCTTTTCTAGACCTACAACAACACCTCTTCACCGTGTTACGATTCTTCACCTCCTCAAGGGAAAACAGCCTCCGGAAACTCCTGTAAAAATCTGGGCTCGATTCAACAGTCAGATCAAAAGATTCGGCTCTTTTAAGACATTACCCTTGTCTAGACCTACAACAACAATTCTTCATCGAGTTGCGATTCTGCACCTCCTCAAGGTAAAACAGCCTCTGGAAACTCATGTAAAAATTTTGGCACCATCCAACAGTTACATCAAAAGATATGGCTCTTTTGAGATTTTACTCTTGTCTAGACCTACAACAACACCTCTTCACCGAGTTGCGATTCTCCACCTCCTCAAAGGGAAACAGCCTCCGAAAACTCTAGCAAAAATATAAGCGCGATTCAACGATCAGATTAAAAGATTTGGCTCTTTTAAGACATTACTCTTGTCTAGATGTACAACAACACCTCTTCACCGTGTTACGATTCTTCACCTCCTCAAGGTAAAACAGCCTCCGCAAACTCCTGTAAAAATCTTGGAATGATCCAACAGTCATATCAAAAGACATGGCTCCTTTGAGAAATTACTCTTGTATGGACCCACTAAAACACCTCTTCACCGAGTTGCGATTCTCACCTCTTCAAGGGAAAACAACCTCCGGAATCTCATGTAAAAATCTGGGGCCCATCCAATGGTCAGATAAAAAGATAAGGACCTTTTGAGACATTGCTCTTGTCTAGACATACAACAACACCTCTTCACCGAGTTGCGATTCACCACCTCGTCAAGGGGAAACACCCTCCGAAATCTATAGTAAAAATATAAGCGCGATTCAACGATCAGATTAAAAGATTCGGCTCTTTTAAGACATTACTCTTTCTAGACCTACAACAACACCTCTTCACCGTGTTACGATTCTTCACCTCCTCAAGGGAAAACAGCCTCCGGAAACTCCTGTAAAAATCTGGGCTCGATTCAACAGTCAGATCAAAAGATTCGGCTCTTTTAAGACATTACCCTTGTTAGACCTACAACAACAATTCTTCATCGAGTTGCGATTCTGCACCTCCTCAAGGTAAAACAGCCTCTGGAAACTCATGTAAAAAATTTTGGCGCCATCCAACAGTCATATCAAAAGATATGGCTCTTTTGAGATTTTACTCTTGTCTAGACCTACAACAACACCTCTTCACCGAGTTGCGATTCTCCACCTCCTCAAAGGGAAACAGCCTCCGAAAACTCTAGCAAAAAATATAAGCGCGATTCAACGATCAGATTAAAAGATTCGTCTCTTTTAAGACATTACTCTTTTCTAGACCTACAACAACACCTCTTCACCGTGTTACGATTCTTCACCTCCTCAAGGGAAAACAGCCTCCGGAAACTCCTGTAAAAAATCTGGGCTCGATTCAACAGTCAGATCAAAAGATTCGGCTCTTTTAAGACATTACCCTTGTTTAGACCTACAACAACAATTCTTCATCGAGTTGCGATTCTGCACCTCCTCAAGGTAAAACAGCCTCTGGAAACTCATGTAAAAATTTTGGCGCCATCCAACAGTCATATCAAAAGATATGGCTCTTTTGAGATTTTACTCTTGTCTAGACCTACAACAACACCTCTTCACCGAGTTGCGATTCTCCACCTCCTCAAAGGGAAACAGCCTCCGAAAACTCTAGCAAAAATATAAGCGCGATTCAACGATCAGATTAAAAGATTCGGCTCTTTTAAGACATTACTCTTTTCTAGACCTACAACAACACCTCTTCACCGTGTTACGATTCTTCACCTCCTCAAGGGAAAACAGCCTCCGGAAACTCCTGTAAAAATCTGGGCTCGATTCAACAGTCAGATCAAAAGATTCGGCTCTTTTAAGACATTACCCTTGTCTAGACCTACAACAACAATTCTTCATCGAGTTGCGATTCTGCACCTCCTCAAGGTAAAACAGCCTCTGGAAACTCATGTAAAAATTTTGGCACCATCCAACAGTTACATCAAAAGATATGGCTCTTTTGAGATTTTACTCTTGTCTAGACCTACAACAACACCTCTTCACCGAGTTGCGATTCTCCACCTCCTCAAAGGGAAACAGCCTCCGAAAACTCTAGCAAAAATATAAGCGCGATTCAACGATCAGATTAAAAGATTCGGCTCTTTTAAGACATTACTCTTGTCTAGATGTACAACAACACCTCTTCACCGTGTTACGATTCTTCACCTCCTCAAGGTAAAACAGCCTCCGCAAACTCCTGTAAAAATCTTGGAATGATCCAACAGTCATATCAAAAGACATGGCTCCTTTGAGAAATTACTCTTGTATGGACCCACTAAAACACCTCTTCACCGAGTTGCGATTCTCACCTCTTCAAGGGAAAACAACCTCCGGAATCTCATGTAAAAATCTGGGGCCCATCCAATGGTCAGATAAAAAGATAAGGACCTTTTGAGACATTGCTCTTGTCTAGACATACAACAACACCTCTTCACCGAGTTGCGATTCACCACCTCGTCAAGGGGAAACACCCTCCGAAATCTATAGTAAAAATATAAGCGCGATTCAACGATCAGATTAAAAGATTCGGCTCTTTTAAGACATTACTCTTTTCTAGACCTACAACAACACCTCTTCACCGTGTTACGATTCTTCACCTCCTCAAGGGAAAACAGCCTCCGGAAACTCCTGTAAAAAATCTGGGCTCGATTCAACAGTCAGATCAAAAGATTCGGCTCTTTTAAGACATTACCCTTGTCTAGACCTACAACAACAATTCTTCATCGAGTTGCGATTCTGCACCTCCTCAAGGTAAAACAGCCTCTGGAAACTCATGTAAAAATTTTGGCGCCATCCAACAGTCATATCAAAAGATATGGCTCTTTTGAGATTTTACTCTTGTCTAGACCTACAACAACACCTCTTCACCGAGTTGCGATTCTCCACCTCCTCAAAGGGAAACAGCCTCCGAAAACTCTAGCAAAAATATAAGCGCGATTCAACGATCAGATTAAAAGATTCGTCTCTTTTAAGACATTACTCTTTTCTAGACCTACAACAACACCTCTTCACCGTGTTACGATTCTTCACCTCCTCAAGGGAAAACAGCCTCCGGAAACTCCTGTAAAAATCTGGGCTCGATTCAACAGTCAGATCAAAAGATTCGGCTCTTTTAAGACATTACCCTTGTCTAGACCTACAACAACAATTCTTCATCGAGTTGCGATTCTGCACCTCCTCAAGGTAAAACAGCCTCTGGAAACTCATGTAAAAATTTTGGCGCCATCCAACAGTCATATCAAAAGATATGGCTCTTTTGAGATTTTACTCTTGTCTAGACCTACAACAACACCTCTTCACCGAGTTGCGATTCTCCACCTCCTCAAAGGGAAACAGCCTCCGAAAACTCTAGCAAAAATATAAGCGCGATTCAACGATCAGATTAAAAGATTCGGCTCTTTTAAGACATTACTCTTTTTCTAGACCTACAACAACACCTCTTCACCGTGTTACGATTCTTCACCTCCTCAAGGGAAAACAGCCTCCGGAAACTCCTGTAAAAATCTGGGCTCGATTCAACAGTCAGATCAAAAGATTCGGCTCTTTTAAGACATTACCCTTGTCTAGACCTACAACAACAATTCTTCATCGAGTTGCGATTCTGCACCTCCTCAAGGTAAAACAGCCTCTAGAAACTCATGTAAAAATTTTGGCACCATCCAACAGTTACATCAAAAAGATATGGCTCTTTTGAGATTTTACTCTTGTCTAGACCTACAACAACACCTCTTCACCGAGTTGCGATTCTCCACCTCCTCAAAGGGAAACAGCCTCCGAAAACTCTAGCAAAAATATAAGCGCGATTCAACGATCAGATTAAAAGATTCGGCTCTTTTAAGACATTACTCTTGTCTAGATGTACAACAACACCTCTTCACCGTGTTACGATTCTTCACCTCCTCAAGGTAAAACAGCCTCCGCAAACTCCTGTAAAAATCTTGGAATGATCCAACAGTCATATCAAAAGACATGGCTCCTTTGAGAAATTACTCTTGTATGGACCCACTAAAACACCTCTTCACCGAGTTGCGATTCTCACCTCTTCAAGGGAAAACAACCTCCGGAATCTCATGTAAAAATCTGGGGCCCATCCAATGGTCAGATAAAAAGATAAGGACCTTTTGAGACATTGCTCTTGTCTAGACATACAACAACACCTCTTCACCGAGTTGCGATTCACCACCTCGTCAAGGGGAAACACCCTCCGAAATCTATAGTAAAAATATAAGCGCGATTCAACGATCAGATTAAAAGATTCGGCTCTTTTAAGACATTACTCTTTTCTAGACCTACAACAACACCTCTTCACCGTGTTACGATTCTTCACCTCCTCAAGGGAAAACAGCCTCCGGAAACTCCTGTAAAAATCTGGGCTCGATTCAACAGTCAGATCAAAAGATTCGGCTCTTTTAAGACATTACCCTTGTCTAGACCTACAACAACAATTCTTCATCGAGTTGCGATTCTGCACCTCCTCAAGGTAAAACAGCCTCCTGGAAACTCATGTAAAAATTTTGGGCCCATCCAACAGTCATATCAAAAGATATGGCTCTTTTGAGATTTTACTCTTGTCTAGACATACAACAACACCTCTTCACCGAGTTGCGATTCTCCACCTCCTCAAGGGGAAACAGCCTCCGAAAACTCTAGCAAAAATATAAGCGCGATTCAACGATCAGATTAAAAGATTCGGCTCTTTTAAGACATTACTCTTTTCTAGACCTACAACAACACCTCTTCACCGTGTTACGATTCTTCACCTCCTCAAGGGAAAACAGCCTCCGGAAACTCCTGTAAAAATCTGGGCTCGATTCAACAGTCAGATCAAAAGATTCGGCTCTTTTAAGACATTACCCTTGTCTAGACCTACAACAACAATTCTTCATCGAGTTGCGATTTCTGCACCTCCTCAAGGTAAACAGCCTCTGGAAACTCATGTAAAAATTTTGGCGCCATCCAACAGTCATATCAAAAGATATGGCTCTTTTGAGATTTTACTCTTGTCTAGACCTACAACAACACCTCTTCACCGAGTTGCGATTCTCCACCTCCTCAAAGGGAAACAGCCTCCGAAAACTCTAGCAAAAATATAAGCGCGATTCAACGATCAGATTAAAAGATTCGCTCTTTTAAGACATTACTCTTTTCTAGACCTACAACAACACCTCTTCACCGTGTTACGATTCTTCACCTCCTCAAGGGAAAACAGCCTCCGGAAACTCCTGTAAAAATCTGGGCTCGATTCAACAGTCAGATCAAAAGATTCGGCTCTTTTAAGACATTATGTCTAGAATTCTTCATCGAGTTGCGATTCTGCACCTCCTCAAGGTAAAACAGCCTCTGGAAACTCATGTAAAAAATCCAACAGTCATATCAAAAGATATGAGATTACTCTTGTCTAGACCTACAACAACACCTCTTCACCGAGTTGCGATTCTCCACCTCCTCAAAGGGAAACAGCCTCCGAAAACTCTAGCAAAAAATATAAGCGCGATTCAACGATCAGATTAAAAGATTCGGCTCTTTTAAGACATTACTCTTTTCTAGACTACAACAACACCTCTTCACCGTGTTACGATTCTTCACCTCCTCAAGGGAAAACAGCCTCCGAAACTCCTGTAAAAATCTGGGCTCGATTCAACAGTCAGATCAAAAGATTCGGCTCTTTTAAGACATTACCCTTGTCTAGACCTACAACAACAATTCTTCATCGAGTTGCGATTCTGCACCTCCTCAAGGTAAACAGCCTCTGGAAACTCATGTAAAAATTTTGGCGCCATCCAACAGTCATATCAAAAGATATGGCTCTTTTGAGATTTTACTCTTGTCTAGACTACAACAACACCTCTTCACCGAGTTGCGATTCTCCACCTCCTCAAAGGGAAACAGCCTCCGAAAACTCTAGCAAAAATATAAGCGCGATTCAACGATCAGATTAAAAGATTCGGCTCTTTTAAGACATTACTCTTTTCTAGACCTACAACAACACCTCTTCACCGTGTTACGATTCTTCACCTCCTCAAGGGAAAACAGCCTCCGGAAACTCCTGTAAAAATCTGGGCTCGATTCAACAGTCAGATCAAAAGATTCGGCTCTTTTAAGACATTACCCTTGTCTAGACCTACAACAACAATTCTTCATCGAGTTGCGATTCTGCACCTCCTCAAGGTAAAAACAGCCTCTATAAAACTCATGTAAAAATTTTGGCACCATCCAACAGTTACATCAAAAGATATGGCTCTTTTTGAGATTTTACTCTTGTCTAGACCTACAACAACACCTCTTCACCGAGTTGCGATTCTCCACCTCCTCAAAGGGAAACAGCCTCCGAAAACTCTAGCAAAAATATAAGCGCGATTCAACGATCAGATTAAAAGATTCGGCTCTTTTAAGACATTACTCTTGTCTAGATGTACAACAACACCTCTTCACCGTGTTACGATTCTTCACCTCCTCAAGGTAAAACAGCCTCCGCAAACTCCTGTAAAAATCTTGGAATGATCCAACAGTCATATCAAAAGACATGGCTCCTTTGAGAAATTACTCTTGTATGGACCCACTAAAACACCTCTTCACCGAGTTGCGATTCTCACCTCTTCAAGGGAAAACAACCTCCGGAATCTCATGTAAAAATCTGGGCCCATCCAATGGTCAGATAAAAAAGATAAGGACCTTTTGAGACATTGCTCTTGTCTAGACATACAACAACACCTCTTCACCGAGTTGCGATTCACCACCTCGTCAAGGGGAAACACCCTCCGAAAATCTATAGTAAAAATATAAGCGCGATTCAACGATCAGATTAAAAGATTCGGCTCTTTTAAGACATTACTCTTTTCTAGACCTACAACAACACCTCTTCACCGTGTTACGATTCTTCACCTCCTCAAGGGAAAACAGCCTCCGGAAACTCCTGTAAAAATCTGGGCTCGATTCAACAGTCAGATCAAAAGATTCGGCTCTTTTAAGACATTACCCTTGTCTAGACCTACAACAACAATTCTTCATCGAGTTGCGATTCTGCACCTCCTCAAGGTAAAACAGCCTCTGGAAACTCATGTAAAAATTTTGGCGCCATCCAACAGTCATATCAAAAGATATGGCTCTTTTGAGATTTTACTCTTGTCTAGACCTACAACAACACCTCTTCACCGAGTTGCGATTCTCCACCTCCTCAAAGGGAAACAGCCTCCGAAAACTCTAGCAAAAATATAAGCGCGATTCAACGATCAGATTAAAAGATTCGGCTCTTTTAAGACATTACTCTTTTCTAGACCTACAACAACACCTCTTCACCGTGTTACGATTCTTCACCTCCTCAAGGGAAAACAGCCTCCGGAAACTCCTGTAAAAATCTGGGCTCGATTCAACAGTCAGATCAAAAGATTCGGCTCTTTTAAGACATTACCCTTGTCTAGACCTACAACAACAATTCTTCATCGAGTTGCGATTCTGCACCTCCTCAAGGTAAAACAGCCTCTAGAAACTCATGTAAAAATTTTGGCACCATCCAACAGTTACATCAAAAGATATGGCTCTTTTGAGATTTTACTCTTGTCTAGACCTACAACAACACCTCTTCACCGAGTTGCGATTCTCCACCTCCTCAAAGGGAAACAGCCTCCGAAAACTCTAGCAAAAATATAAGCGCGATTCAACGATCAGATTAAAAGATTCGGCTCTTTTAAGACATTACTCTTGTCTAGATGTACAACAACACCTCTTCACCGTGTTACGATTCTTCACCTCCTCAAGGTAAAACAGCCTCCGCAAACTCCTGTAAAAATCTTGGAATGATCCAACAGTCATATCAAAAGAAATGGCTCCTTTGAGAAATTACTCTTGTATGGACCCACTAAAACACCTCTTCACCGAGTTGCGATTCTCACCTCTTCAAGGGAAAACAACCTCCGGAATCTCATGTAAAAATCTGGGGCCCATCCAATGGTCAGATAAGATGACTCGGTCCAAGACAAAGACATTGAAAGACGCATTGAATGCATTGGTTTTGAAGGTTTCCACCAAGTCAGAATTGGAAGGTCCATTGGAGTATCAAGAGGAGATCCTAGTACATCTTATCCATGTGCAAGAGGGGTCCAATACAACCTTATGTGGGCCATGAGATAAGGCTTTATTTTATTTTGTTAGCTACAGCCCAAGGCTTGTTTGGGCTTAATTCATACTTTGTTTTAAGCTAGGATCCAAGGCTTATTTGGATTAAGTTATGGGCTTTTTATTTTTTGGTTATGGGCTTTTCATTTTAGGGTTTTGGGCCAGTTTTGAGTGGACCTCATATAAGTCCACATAAAGGTTCCATTAGGGTTAACTTTTCAAGAACTATTTAAACTCATGGAGGCCAAAATTTCGGCAGCTTTGATGATTATTATTCTGAATTTTTCAGTTTTAACGTGTGAGAGTGATTCTTGCATTCTTCAGTTCTTGAACGAACTGAATCTGACTTATCGAAGATTAACCGGCTTCGTGGCGTCATTCTACTCATTCCAATAGTGTTGGTGCCTTGGGGCAGGTTTCCATTGTGTCGCACTCATATCAGACCTATTTCGGCTTGGCTCCATAAGTTCTGAACAAGCAGCAAGGAGAGAGTATAGAGAGAGGTTAGAGAGGAAAGATTCAAAGGGGCGGTGCTCCAACAGCCATATCTCCGGCGACCACCGTTGGATCAAGCCAAGATTTGGTTATGTTGTGAACTGAACTATTGTCTACATTCTGACCGGAGGGATCTTCTAAAGCTTTCGCCGTTTAAGAAATCTGGACAATTGAAATTTTCTGGAAAACCCCCTAGTGCTGTCAGAGTCGCCGGCCCGTTTTGCCTTGTTATACCGTTGGATCCAGACTATTTTTTGGTATGTTGTGAACATCTATATTGCCTACATTCTGTCCAGAGGGATCGTCCATATTGGATTCCTCCTGCGGAAGCCAGCCATTTGAATATTTCTGGAGAAATCCTTCTCGGAATAGTCAGAGCCGCCGACATATTTCTCCTTCTTCCACCGTTGGATCAAGCTTATTTCGGATATGTGATGCATCGGGTTATGATACACATTCTGAACGGTGGAGATTAGAAATTAAGCCTCCAGCAACGTTGTCTACATGTTCAACAGAAGGTCGTCATTCTCAGGTCAGTTTCGGTATAATTAAGATCTGCGGCGATCCAACCGTTCAACTGTGCTGATTTTTGAATATGTTATACATAACATGTGTATCTTCCTTTGAACCGTTGGGATGTTTGAACTGATCGGTGTTCCAATCATAGTGCTGGTCGCTTATTAGTGCTTCTTGGACTGAGTTTTTTCTAGTATTTGTATGCTGCCAAATTGTCTTTGTGTTCTGCTGTCAAATTTGTTCCAATGGTTAGCTCTGACATTGATCATCACAATGGAGTTAAATCTGGACATACTTTACAATTAGAGCTCCAAGACATGCTAAATAGTCATGACATGAATCCTGTGTTGGGTTCTAAAGGTGATGAGTTGAAGGTTGGGTCTAAGCAACAAGAACAGCTACACCTTAGCCCCAAATTGAATTTTTTAAATGCTTTGAAGGGCTCTGATGTTGATGAAAATAAGGGTAGGATGTCCCTTGATATGAATCCAGTCCGTAACTTGCATTTTGCTCCCCCCTCAATAACTGATGGTCGTGTGACAGTAGCTCCTCCACTTGATGTGTTTGAGGATGGCTGTGAACTTTGGAAATCCACTCTAGTTGGTCATTTCGTGGGTCAGAAATTACCCTATCCTGTTGTTAATTCTATTGCTAAAAGAATATGGGGCTCCCACGGTCTATCCGAAGTTTTATCTTCTGATAATGGATTCTTTCTCTTCACTTTTGATTCTGTCGATCGCGCCACTAATGTTCTGGAGAGAGCCCCATGGCACATGGCCAACAGACCTTTGGTGCTTAAACGTTGGCATCCGAACATGCAATTTTTTGAAAGATGATCTGGATAGAGTTCCGGTATGGGTTAAGCTCTACAATGTTCCTCTCGAGTATTGGACTGTTAAGGGGCTGAGTTATGTAGCGAGTGCTATTGGGGTTCCCCTTCATGCTGACCTTACTACATTGTTGCGTAAAAGGCTTAGCTACGCAAGAGTTTGCGTTGAGATAGAAGCTTCGAAAACGCTGGTGAAGGAATACGACCTTCGCTGTCCAAATGGGTTATTCATAACAATTTCAGCGGATTATGAATGGATTCCTTCAAGGTGCAATAATTGCAATGTCTTTGGACATACCACAGCGATATGTGCTACCAGTAAAGTTGATGATCGTACAATGGGGGCAGAGGGCAAAAGGAAAATAGGAGCTGTGAACTCTAAACATGCAGATAATAAGCAGAATCAGCTTCAATGGCAGGTAGTTGGTAAACGAAATAAGGGTGTTACGATTGGTGAGAATGATTGTTTGGCATCTAAAGAGCTTAATTGTAATGAGAATGGTTGTTTAGCATCTGCTTTACAGAGTGCTGATTGTAATACGAATGAATCTGCGACATTAGATGTGCCCAATGCTGGTTGTTATGAAGATGAAAATCCTACCTCTCCTCTTATTTTGAAGAGCTTACGAGCAGACATGGTGCCGGAGGAAGGGGATGCATGTACTTCTTTAGATCAAAGTTCAACCATCTGTAATGCAACCATGAACCCTGTTAGTCATGAGGTGAATGTTGATATTGGAGTTATGGGAGGTGGTACAGGTAAGGAAGATGATGATAAGGAGTCGACGTCACTGATCCCAACAAGTCCGCAAAGTCCGATTTCTTCTGACGGGGAAACTTTTATTAATCAGTTAGCTAGCAAGGCTAGAGACTCTCTAGAAAAAAAGAAAACGGGTTCTCCAGGCTTTTCAAAGAAGAGTAAGAAATCTGGCTCCTCGAGGGGGGCAAGTCAAGGTAATCCGTGTGTTGATGTTTGGTACTCCTCTCTATTTCCCTATGATTATTGGATGTTGGAATGTTAGAGGTTTGAATGATCCCATAAAGCATTCAGAACTGCGTCAGCTCATCCATCAAGAGAGGATGGTTTTTTTTGGTTTGGTTGAAACTCGGGTTAGAGACAGGAATAAAGATAATGTTTCGCAACTTCTTCTGCGTAATTGGTCATTCTTGTATAATTATGATTTCTCTTGTCGTGGTCGTATTTGGGTTTGTTGGAATGCTGATTTGGTGAAGGTGGATGTTCTGGGAATGTCAGACCAGGCTATCCATGTTTCTGTCATGATATTAGCTACCAATATCTGTTTTAATACTTCAATCATTTACGGAGACAATAATGCATCTGTACGTGAGGCTTTATGGTCTGATATTGTGAGTCGTAGTGATGGATGGGAGTCAACCCCATGGATTCTTATGGGCGACTTTAATGCTATCCGCAACCAGTCAGAGAGGTTAGGGGGGTCTTCTACGTGGGCTGGTCATATGGACAGATTGGAAACATGTATACGTGAAGCGAAAGTGGATGATCTTCGGTATTCAGGTATGCATTATACTTGGACGAACCAATGTCCTGAGAATATGATTATGCGGAAACTAGATAGAGTGCTTGTGAATGAGAAGTGGAATATGCGCTTCCCATTGTCGGAAGCGAGATTCTTGCCTGCTGGTATGTCAGATCATTCTCCCATGGTGGTAAAAGTCACTGGCAATGTTCAGAACATAAAGAAACCATTCAGATTCTTCGATATGTGGATGGATCATGACGAGTTCATGCCCTTGGTGAAGAAAGTATGGGATCAACATTCAGGAGGGTGTCCAATGTATCAACTGTGTTGCAAACTAAGGAAGCTAAAGCAGGAACTTAAACATTTCAATAAGACTCACTTCTCCAATATTTCCGATAGAGTCAAAGATGCAAAAGATCACATGGATAGGGCTCAACAAGCTCTGCATACAGCGCCTGAGGATCCAACATTGCGTATGCGAGAAAGAGATGCTGTTCGTAACTATGCTTCTACTGTCAGGGCGGAAGAGTGTTTTTTCAGACAAAAGGCAAGGATACAATGGCTTAGCTTGGGGGATCAGAATACTAGCTACTTTCACAAATCAGTAAATGGTAGACAGAATAGAAATAAGCTTCTCTCGGTTACAAGGGAGGATGGAGAAGTCGCTGAAGGACACGAGGCAGTCAAATCAGAAGTAATTGCATACTTCCAGCGTGTATTGGGAGTGAAACAGATGCCTAGGGTCCTGAACGAGGAAGTGATGCAATCGGCAATTACTTACAAATTGTCGGCAACTCAACAGCATGTACTAGCACAAGATGTCACAAGAGAGGAGATTAAGCATGCTATGTTTAGTTTGAAAAACAACAAAGCTCCTGGTCCAGATGGCTTCAACGCAGGTTTCTTCAAAAGAATGTGGCACATAGTGGGGGAAGATGTAATCAACGCTGTTAGCTCCTTCTTCCAGACTCGTAGAATGCTTAAAGAAATGAATGCTACATCCATTTCCCTTATCCCTAAAGTTGCTAATCCTACGAGGTTGACAGATTTTCGTCCTATATCTTGCTGCAATACAGTATACAAATGCATCGCGAAGATTCTAGCTGGGAGAATGAAAGTTGTTTTACCATCCTTAGTAGGTCCGTATCAAACAGCTTTTATCTCTGGACGGAGAATCAGCGACAATATTCTTTTGTCTCAGGAACTAATGAAAGGCTATCACACAACTACGGGTCCTGCTCGTTGTGCTATGAAAGTAGACCTGATGAAGGCTTATGACTCTGTTCGGTGGGATTTCGTTGATGCTACGTTGATAAAAATGGGATTCCCTAGAACAGTCATTGATTGGATCATGGTTTGTGTTACATCATGTCAATTCTCAATCAACGTCAACGGTGAACTTGCGGGTTACTTCCAAGGGGGGAGAGGGCTGAGACAAGGTGATCCATTATCTCCATATTTGTTTGTCCTATGCATGGAAATCCTATCAGGGCTGTTCTGCAATATGAGTGCCAACCAAAACTTCAAGTTCCACTGGAGATGCAAGAAGGACAGAATTTCTCATCTTTGCTTTGCCGACGACTTGATGATATTCAGCAAAGGGGATGTACATTCAATCCGTATGATCAAAAATGTACTCACAGAGTTTCAGGTTCTATCAGGTCTATATCCAAATCCAAACAAAAGTGACATCTTCTTGAGCGGTTCGTTAGGAGCTGAGAGGGAACAGATTATCAGTATTCTTGGGTTTAGAGAGGGGGAGCTTCCTATGAAATATTTGGGAGTGCCTCTTATCTCGTCCAGACTAAAGGCTGTTAATTGTAAGGGCCTCGTGGATCGAATTACCGCCAGAGTTCGACATTGGACCTGTAGAACACTCTCTTTCGCAGGGCGAGTACAACTGATTAACTCAGTCTTATTCTCCATCCAGGTCTATTGGGCATCTCTATTCCTATTACCTGGGGAAGTAGTGAAAAATGTTGAGCAAATTATGAGATCCTTTCTTTGGTCAGGTTCAGATATGAGAACTACCAGGGCTAAAGTGGCTTGGGATCAGGTATGTCTTCCAAAAAAGGAGGGGGGGCTAGGCATAAAAAGGATAGCAGAATGGAACAAGATTGCCTTGTTGAAACATATTTGGAACTTGTGCAATGACTCAGATGGCTCAATCTGGTCTACTTGGATCAGATCCAATCTCTTGCGAGGTAGGAATTTCTGGACAATCAAGGCGCCAGGAAGCTGCTCTTGGGCTTGGGGAAAGATTCTAAAGCTCAGATCCTTAGCATGGCCGAAGATGAAGCACGTCATCGGAGATGGAATGACAACCTCTCTATGGTTTGACAATTGGCATCCTCACAGCCCGCTCGCTGATACCTACGGTGAACGTTTCATCTATGATTCAGGTATGGAACACAACGCGAGAGTGAACGTGCTGATTAATAACTTAGAATGGAGAATTCCTATCACTCATGCTATTGGCTGGCACCCCATTTTAGAAGCTATTCCTTCCACCTCTACTCCTAAGGGGCAAAAGGATGAGATTGTTTGGTTGGATTCGCCAAATCAGAGTTTCTCAGTCAAAGTAGCTTGGGAACAACTAAGAATTCATCATCAAATGGTTGATTGGCATGACATCGTGTGGTTCAAGAATGCTGTCCCAAGACATGCATTTCTTCTTTGGGTGGCTATCCAACGGAAACTCTCAACGCAGGATAGACTTCATCGGTTTGGTATTCATGGTCCCAATAGGTGCTCACTCTGTCTCTGCAATAATGAAGATCACAACCACTTGTTCTTTGAATGCTCCTTTGCGAAAGCATTATGGTGGAATGTTTGTGATAGATGTGACATTCCAAGAATGACAAAAAGCTTGGATGAATGGATTCGATTGGCCACTGTCTCTTGGCATGGAAAAAGTTTCGTCAACTTTTCTCGTAAACTGGGTTTCGCAGCTACAGTGTATTGTATCTGGCAAGAACGGAATGCAAGGATCTTTGCAGATGTGTCTAAAGCTTCGAATTTGGTTTTTGATCAAATCGAATGTATCATTCGCGATAAGCTTGTTTTGATAAGGAATGTTCAACAAACAGATGAAAACATAAGGATCCAAAGACTTTGGAGGGTCAATAACATGGACTCTTAATTTGATGTTTAGCTGGTTGTTTTTGTACCCCTAGCATATCTAGTTGGTTAAAGTTTTTGTTTTGTTGTGGCTAGCCTGTAGCCATTTGTTGGTTTTCGTTTCTGTCCTCATTGTAAATCTTGGGTATGCCCATTATATTCTTTGTATCATTTTCTTTTAATACATAAGTCAGCTTACCAAAAAAAAAAGACCTATTTCGGCTTTCCGGGATCAGATCTCAATCTTGATTGTGGGTTGCGTGAACACGTGATCACGAGGTTCGCATCAGTTGGTATCAGAACTAGGCTCCGAAACAAGGTCATATCATTCTGTTATTTTCGTTTTTTTTTTGTGTCCCTTAAGTTTTTTAGTGTTTGCATCCATCTTCTTGTTCTTCGTGTCTGTGTCATCTAAGCAAAAAAAAAAAAAAAAAAGTTTATATTTCATCTTGTTACTGCCTCTAATCATATCAGTTTGTTAAAAAGAAAAAAAAATCAGAAAGAAATAGAGAAAAGAGTGATTAGTTGAAATTTGAAGGATCATTCAATTTTTGCCGCAGAAACACAAATCTTGGTGAACCATAAGCAAACCACCTCGGAATCAATTTAAAATTCATATTCAGTCTATTGGGGGTGGGATCGCATGATATATCAAATTTGGGCTTATTCTGATTATTTGCTTGAGGTTTTAATTCGAGTTTCAATTCTGCCGCAAAACACTACTCTTAGTGAACCCTAGGTAAAACACCTTGGAATCTATTGAAACTTCATATTCTGAGTATTGGGTATGCGATTGCATCACATATTAAATTTGGGATTATTTTGATATCGGTTTCTGGAGGTTTTAATTGGAGGTGCAATTCTGCCGCAAACTGATCATACAAGGGGTTTGGGTACCTAGACATTATAGAACGACCTATAAATTGATTTTTGGTGTTTTCATAGTATTGTAATACTAAATATTGAATTGAGATCATTTCGAGATCGTTTGGTCTGGGTTTCAATTCTGTTACGTAAAATTGCGTAATAGGTTAGATTTGCCTCGAGTTTCAAAACATGATCTTTGCTGTTTAGTTTTGTCCAAATATTTTTATTTCTGCTATATTTGGATTATCTAGGAGTCAAGTAATTGTTTTCTTAACATTCGCTTATGTTTTATTTCGTGTCTTCGTTTCGTCCACAATTCGTACGAATTTGCATTGCTACTCGTAAAATCGTAATCCTAGTTTTGTTTTGCTTTGTTTTCAGTATATTTATTGATTCTTGAGTCTGAAAATTATATTTAGAGTGCGCTGCGAAGGCTATTGACTTTGATTTGTTGATTTCAGTTCCTAAAGAACCAAAAGAAAGCAAGTTGTGAGGTAAAAGGCATAGAGAGCTTAATAGAGTGAAAAGCCTTCATTTTTGTTTGTGTGATACATGAGAGGTGTGAGGATATATTTGTGCTACTGACCAAATTTTGCAGATTCAAAGAATGTCTGAAAACAACGAATCAGCGACACAAAACGTTGACGTAGCTTTCCAATTGCGATCCATAGGCCAGCAACTTGAGCTGTTGTCTAGGACGTACAAGGATCTGAAAGATGAGGTGAATTCGATAAAGCAACAGAATAGTGGGGCTGATCGACGGGGAAATACGGTCCGTATGGCAGCACGGAATGTTAGATCTGATTTTGAAGAGTTTGTTGATGAAAACGCAGATGCGGGAGAAGATGACTATGATTTTGCATCAGCTGGCCAAGGAATCAGGTCTGGACCGAACAGGGCTAGGAGGAATGTGAATTTCCGTGGCATGAGCACTTATGAAGATATGGATGGGGACTTGGACACCATTAAACTGAAAATTCCTACCTTTCAAGGTAAAAACGATCCCGAGGCTTATTTGGAGTGGGAGAAAAAGGTAGATTGGATTTTTGATTGCCATAGCTATTCTGAACAGAAAAAGGAGAAATTGGTGATAATTGAGTTTACGGAGTATGCGTTGATTTGGTGGGATCAGATTGTGATCAGTAGGAGGAGGAATGGCGAGCGACCCGTTCAGACTTGGGGGGAGATGAAAGTCTTAATGAGGAGACGATTTGTGCCAAACCACTATTATAGAGACTTATATCTGAAGCTCCAAGGTCTGAATCAAGGTTATAAGACAGTAGATGAATATCACAAAGAGATGGAGATAGCAATGATTCGGGCTAATGTTGTTGAGGATAGAGAAGCCACCATGGCTAGATTTGTTAATGGGTTGAATCGGGACATTGCTAATGTGGTTGAGCTACAGCACTATGTGGAGCTAGAGGACATGGTTCACATGGCGACGAAGGTTGAGAGACAACTTAGGAGGGGGCATGCTCGGCCAGCGTTTAATTCGGGTTCGTCATCATCTTGGAAGCCGAATCTAAAGAGAGAGGGCACTGTCCGCCCAAGATCCTTTGGTCCTTCTAGAACTGAACCACCAAAGGCTAAAGTTGATGTCCCTACTGATGCCAAAGGTAAATCTGAAACTCAACCTAAACGTACTCGTGATGTTAAATGTTTTAGGTGTCAGGGACATGGACATTATGCTTCAGAGTGTCCAAACAAGAGAATCATGATGATTAGAGATAATGGTGATGTGGAATCTGAAAGTGACAGTTCTGATTGTGAAGGCATGCCACCATTGGAGGATAGTGATGGGGATGAGTTAGCATTACCGGTTGAGGAGTCCTTGGTTATAAGGCGAACACTTCAGGTTCAGGTCAAAGAAGATGATACTAATGAACAAAGGGAGAACATCTTCCATACGCGTTGTTACGTACAAAGAAAGGTGTGTGGTTTAATTATAGATAGTGGAAGCTGTGTTAATGTTTGTAGTGCCACCCTTGTTAGTAAACTGAATTTGTGTACTGCTAAGCATGCTAAACCATATAGATTGCAATGGCTGAATGATAGTGGTGAAGTGAAAGTGACTAAACAGGTTGTGGTTCCATTTTCGATTGGGAAATATGTTGATGAAGTTCTGTGCGACGTGGTACCAATGCAAGCAAGTCACATCTTGTTGGGGAGACCATGGCAATATGATAGGAAGGCAATTCATGATGGGGTTAAAAATAGGTATACCATTGTAAAAGATGGTAAAACCATCACTCTTGTACCTCTTACACCCAAACAGGTGTATGATGATCAAATAAAGCTAAAAAGTGAGCATGAGGCGATGGGGAGAGAAAATCAAGGTGAGGAAAAAGGGGAGAGAAGACCATCAGATTCGGCTAGAACACAAACCACTACAACCCATTCGGCCACCCATCCAAACACAAGCAAATATTCGGCCAACACTCCAAACAAATCAAACCATTCGACCACAACTCAAAAACACCCAAATCTGGCCGAGAGTGGAGGTAAGACAAGAGGAGTGAAGAAAGTCAGCAAGTGTGATGAGAATTGTGTGGAAAAACTAAAGAAACAACCCAATTTTTATGCTAGAGAGGGTGAGGTCAGATCTGCATTTTTCACTAACAAGCCAATGATCTTACTTGTGTACAAAGAGGCTTACTTTAATACTAATGATCTTGATCATATTGTGCCTAGTGTTGCTATTTCTTTGTTGCAGGGATTTGATGATGTGTTCCCTGACGATACTCCTAGCGGATTACCACCATTGAGGGGGATAGAGCATCAGATTGATTTCGTACCCGGAGCTTCAATTCCTAACCGACCAGCTTATAGAAGCAATCCCGAGGAGACGAAGGAGCTTCAAAGGCAAGTTGATGAGCTGATGGAAAAGGGCTACATTCGTGAGAGTATGAGCCCGTGTGCTGTACCCGTGCTACTTGTGCCAAAGAAGGATGGAACATGGAGGATGTGTGTTGATTGCCGAGCCATCAACAACATAACGGTAAAGTATAGACATCCCATCCCTAGGCTTGATGACATGTTAGATGAGTTACATGGATCCTGTATTTTCTCTAAAATTGACTTGAAAAGTGGGTACCATCAAATTAGGATGAAAGAAGGTGATGAATGGAAAACAGCATTTAAGACTAAGCATGGTTTGTATGAATGGTTAGTAATGCTGTTTGGACTTACAAATGCACCTAGTACGTTTATGCGTTTAATGAATCATGTGTTGCGTGCATTCATAGGTAAGTTTGTGGTTGTGTATTTTGATGACATTTTGATATATAGCAAGAACTTAACTGAGCATCTTGATCATTTGCGTAATGTACTTAGTGTGTTGCGTAGTGAGAAATTGTATGCTAATCTTAAAAAGTGTGCCTTTTGCATGGAGAAAATTGTGTTTCTTGGCTATGTTGTAACTGCACAGGGTATCGAGATGGATGAGGAGAAAGTTAAGGCCATCCGGGAATGGCCTACACCAAAATCGGTAAGTGAGGTAAGGAGTTTTCATGGGTTAGCTAGTTTTTACAGGCGTTTTGTGAAAGATTTCAGCACAATAGCTGCGCCCTTGAATGAAGTTGTTAAAAAGTCAGTTGGGTTTAGATGGGGGGAGGAACAAGAGTTGTCTTTTGTTTTTTTGAAAGAAAAATTATGTTCTGCACCTGTTTTGGCTTTACCTGACTTTACAAAAGCATTTGAAATAGAATGTGATGCGCCTGGAATAGGAATAGGTGCTGTTTTGATGCAGGATCAGAGACCTATTGCGTATTTCAGTGAGAAGTTAAGTGGAGCGACCTTGAACTATCCCACTTACGACAAAGAACTCTATGCTTTGGTAAGAGCACTTGAGACATGGCAGCATTACTTGTGGCCAAAAGAGTTCGTAATCCATTCGGATCATGAGTCCTTGAAACATCTGAAAGGACAAGGTAAGTTGAATAGGAGGCATGCAAAATGGGTTGAATTCATTGAAACTTTTCCTTACGTAATCAAGTATAAGCAAGGGAAAGAGAACATCGTAGCTGATGCACTCTCGCGCAGGTATGTTCTTTTACACACCATGAATACTAGATTGTTAGGTTTTGAATATGTGAAGGAATTGTATGATAATGATTCTGACTTTGCTGAGATTTATAATGCATGTGGACATTCGGCTTTCGGTAAGTTTTATTTGATGGATGGTTATTTGTTCAAAGAGAATAGATTGTGTGTTCCTGCTAGTTCTTTGCGTGAATTGCTTGTTCGTGAAGCACATGGGGGTGGTTTAATGGGTCACTTTGGGGTTGCGAAAACCTTGGATGTATTGCATGAGCATTTCTATTGGCCAAAGATGAAAAGAGATGTGCAACGAATTTGTGAACAGTGCATTGCTTGTAGAAAGGCAAAATCTAGAGTACAACCGCATGGACTATATACACCACTACCTGTGCCTACTGAACCTTGGGTAGATATCTCTATGGACTTTGTTTTAGGTTTACCTAGGTCTTTTTTTTGGTAAGCTGACTTATGTATTAAAAGAAAATGATACAAAGAATATAATGGGCATACCCAAGATTTACAATGAGGACAGAAACGAAAACCAACAAATGGCTACAGGCTAGCCACAACAAAACAAAAACTTGGACCAACTAGATATGCTAGGGGTACAAAAACAACCAGCTAAACATCAAATTAAGAGTCCATGTTATTGACCCTCCAAAGTCTTTGGATCCTTATGTTTTCATCTGTTTGTTGAACATTCCTTATCAAAACAAGCTTATCGCGAATGATACATTCGATTTGATCAAAAACCAAATTCGAAGCTTTAGACACATCTGCAAAGATCCTTGCATTCCGTTCTTGCCAGATACAATACACTGTAGCTGCGAAACCCAGTTTACGAGAAAAGTTGACGAAACTTTTTCCATGCCAAGAGACAGTGGCCAATCGAATCCATTCATCCAAGCTTTTTGTCATTCTTGGAATGTCGCATCTATCACAAACATTCCACCATAATGCTTTCGCAAAGGAGCATTCAAAGAACAAGTGGTTGTGATCTTCATTATTGCAGAGACAGAGTGAGCACCTATTGGGACCATGAATACCAAACCGATGAAGTCTATCCTGCGTTGAGAGTTTCCGTTGGATAGCCACCCAAAGAAGAAATGCATGTCTTGGGACAGCATTCTTGAACCACACGATGTCATGCCAATCAACCATTTGATGATGAATTCTTAGTTGTTCCCAAGCTACTTTGACTGAGAAACTCTGATTTGGCGAATCCAACCAAACAATCTCATCCTTTTGCCCCTTAGGAGTAGAGGTGGAAGGAATAGCTTCTAAAATGGGGTGCCAGCCAATAGCATGAGTGATAGGAATTCTCCATTCTAAGTTATTAATCAGCACGTTCACTCTCGCGTTGTGTTCCATACCTGAATCATATTAGGTTTACCTAGGTCAAAGAAAGGTAGAGACTCTATCTTTGTTGTGGTAGATAGGTTTTCTAAAATGGCGCATTTCATTGCATGCCATAAAACAGATGATGCATCTCATATCGCAGACTTGTTCTTTAGAGAGATTGTACGTTTGCATGGCATTCCTAAGAGTATAGTGTCAGATCGTGATGTTAAGTTCCTTAGTTACTTTTGGAAGACCTTATGGGGAAAGTTGGGAACTAAACTCTTATTTTCAACAACATGTCATCCTCAAACAGATGGACAAACTGAGGTAGTGAATAGAACATTATCCCAACTTTTACGTGCTGTAATTCAAAAGAATTTGAAAAGTTGGGAAGAATGTTTGCCTTTTGTTGAGTTTGCTTATAATAGAACTGTGCATTCAACTACTACTTTTTCTCCTTTTGAAATTGTTTATGGTTTTAACCCACTAACTCCTATGGACTTAATTCCTTTACCTTTTGAAGAAAGGGTAAGTTTAGATGGTGAAAAGAAGGCAAAGATGGTAAGAGAATTCCATGAGGGAGTTCGACTACAAATAGAGAAAAAGAACAGACTTTACGCTTCTAAAGCAAATAAGGGACGTAAACTGGTTGTTTTCCAACCCGGTGATTGGGTATGGGTGCACATGCGTAAGGAACGATTTCCTAACCAAAGGAAATCAAAATTACAGCCTCGTGGTGATGGTCCTTTTCAGGTTTTAGAGAGAATCAATGACAACGCATACAAAATTGACCTTCCAGGTGAATATAGTGTTAGTGCTACCTTTAATGTTGCTGATCTTACTTTGTTTGACACAGATTTTGATTCGAGGTCGAATCCTTTCGAGGAGAGAGGGGATGATGCGGACCAGCCCAGAAACACCAGCAAGGACCCATTACATGTTCCAAATGGACCAATGACTCGGTCCAAGACAAAGACATTGAAAGACGTATTGAATGCATTGGTTTTGAAGGTTTCCACCAAGTCAGAATTGGAAGGTCCATTGGAGTATCAAGAGGAGATCCTAGTACATCTTATCCATGTGCAAGAGGGGTCCAATACAACCTTATTTGGGCCATGAGATAAGGGCTTTATTTTATTTTGTTAGCTACAGCCCAAGGCTTGTTTGGGCTTAATTCATACTTTGTTTTAAGCTAGGATCCAAGGCTTATTTGGATTAAGTTATGGGCTTTTCATTTTTTGGTTATGGGCTTTTCATTTTAGGGTTTTGGGCCAGTTTTGAGTGGACCTCATATAAGTCCACATAAAGGGTCCATTAGGGTTAACTTTTCAAGAACTATTTAAACTCATGGAGGCCAAAATTTCGGCAGCTTTGATGATTATTATTCTGAATTTTTCAGTTTTAACGTGTGAGAGTGATTCTTGCATTCTTCAGTTCTTGAACGAACTGAATCTGATTTATCGAAGATTAACCGGCTTCGTGGCGTCATTCTACTCATTCCAATAGTGTTGGTGTCTTGGGGCAGGTTTCCATTGTGTCGCACTCATATCAGACCTATTTCGGCTTTCCGGGATCAGATCTCAATCTTGATTGTGGGTTGCGTGAACACGTGATCACGAGGTTCGCATCAAACAGCCTCCGAAATCTATAGTAAAAATATAAGCGCGATTCAACGATCAGATTAAAAGATTCGGCTCTTTTAAGACATTACTCTTTTCTAGACCTACAACAACACCTCTTCACCGTGTTACGATTCTTCACCTCCTCAAGGGAAAACAGCCTCCGGAAACTCCTGTAAAAATCTGGGCTCGATTCAACAGTCAGATCAAAAGATTCGGCTCTTTTAAGACATTACCCTTGTCTAGACCTACAACAACAATTCTTCATCGAGTTGCGATTCTGCACCTCCTCAAGGTAAAACAGCCTCTGGAAACTCATGTAAAAATTTTGGCGCCATCCAACAGTCATATCAAAAGATATGGCTCTTTTGAGATTTTACTCTTGTCTAGACCTACAACAACACCTCTTCACCGAGTTGCGATTCTCCACCTCTGATGTGCCGTGAATGATTTGAAAATCGGCAACAATGATTCTAACGAAAATGGATGAAGGATGGGTCTGGTTGTGTTGTCTTTCTTTTGGTATTTAGGCTGGATTGTAGTGATTTAAGGTAAATAAGATGGAGGATAGACTAGAATGATACTTTGATAAGTCGATCTGGACGCCACAAAGATCAATCTAGGATTTCGACGCCACACTCTTTGTGATTGAAGAGTGATAAGTCAGGTATGGTTCTTCACAAAACGAATTTGGAAGAACAACTCTTAATTCTCTGAATTAAGTTTTCAAATCTTGGCCAAAAGTGTTTATTTCATATTCTGATACATATTTATCTTTGGAACATCCCTCCAAAGTTAGGTGAATTCAACATGACAGAAGTCAAGCCTAAAAACTAGACTTTTAATAAAGCAAGTAGACAAATTTAACTAACAGACGTTTTTTTTGACATTTCTAAAACATATGCAGACGAAATTTAAAACAGCCATAACTTTTGACACAAAAGTCTAATGCAATCATGGTTGGACAATATAGAAAGATCACGTTCTGAACTTGAATTTTACCTACATAAATCTTCTTTTCACATGCATTGGATGACTTCAAATTCGGGTTCAAATCCATCTACTGTTCTGACCGTAAACAGCATCAGTTCCTTCACTTGCATTATCAATCCAAATACAAGTAGCCCAGCATGAAAAGAACCATTAAGGGCTTTTCCCATCTCCAAGTTCCAACTGTAGGCAAATAAGCACCCTTGAACCAATTTCAAACTGATTGCTAATTTTTAACTCCGACGCAGCTTCAATCATTGCAATTTGATTCGTCAAGGCCCGTTGTAGTTGTTTCGCTCTCGCTCTTGTCATTGGACCATCTGAATCCTCTTGCATATTAGATTCAGCTTTACGAGATGGATTATAATTCCCATGATGCACATCATCAGCCCCGGGTTGAAAATGATTTGTCCTCAAATCAGAATCGTCATCATCATCCAAGTACGGAGATAAGTCTTTAACATTAAAAGTAGTTGATACATTGTAATCACCAGGAAGATCTACCTTAATACGCATTGTCATTCACCTTCTCTATAATACGAAATGGACCGTCAGCTCTTGGCATCAACTTGGACTTACGTTTGCTTGGAAATCTGCCCTTGCTAATATGAATCCAAACAAGATCTCCAGGTTCAAACCTGACCATCTTTCGCCCCTTGTTAGCTTGTTTAGCATACTTTGTTGTTTTCTCCTTAATATGTAGTCGAACCTGCTCATGTAGTTTCTTCATCAATTCTGCCTTTCTAATTCCATCCATAGATGTCCTCTCATCAATTGGAATATGAACAAGATCAATAGGAACACAAGGATTAAAGCCATACACAACCTCAAATGGTGAAAATTTTGTAGCCCCATGCACACTACGATTATATGCAAACTCCACAATCGGCAAACAAGTATCCCAACTCTTCAAACTCTTATGTATAACAGCTCGTAACAAAGAAGATAAAGTTCGGTTTACTACCTCAGTTTGTGGATGACATGCCGTACTGAAAAGTAACTTTGTTCCATGTTTCCTCCAAAGAGTCTTCCAAAAATGGCTTAAGAACTTTGTATCAGGATCAGAGACAATGCTTTTAGGAATTCCATGCAAAACGAACAATCTCTTGAAAGAACAAATCAGCAGGAATGAAATGGGACATTTTGGAGAATCGATCAACCACCACCATTATTGAATCCTTCCCACGTTGTGTTTCTTGGTAATCCAAGTACGATTTGAAAATCGACTTTAGAAAACAATACAGCACCATGCAACTCATCAAGCAAATCATCAAGTCTGGATATAGGAAATCGATACTTAACTGTTATTTTGTTGATAGCACGGCTGTCCATGCACATCCTCATGGTACCATCTTTCTTCGGAACAAGCAAAGTAGGTACGGAACATGGACTAAGTGATTCTCGCACATAGCCCTTCTCTAAGAGCTCACCGACCTGCCTTTGAATCTCTTTCGCTTCCTCTGGATTACATCTGTATGCTGGTCTATTAGGAAGTGAAGCTCCCGACACCAAATCAATTTGATGCTCAATACCACGAATAGGTGATAATCTTTTAGGTAATTCATCTGGAAATACATCTTTAAATTCTTCAAGAAATTCCTTAATCTGTCTTGGTAAGTCCAATCCTTCTACTTGTAGTAGTTGCTTTGCCCAGACCATGAAAACAATCCCTGTTGTGGCTAATGCTTGTTTGATGTCTCCTTTTTTGGCTAACAACAGCTCCTTTCGTGATGTCACCTCCTTTTGTTGGCTTCGTAACTGATCCTCTCTAACTTGTTGAGAACTCAGTGGTAACAAGTTCACCTTCTTTCCATTCAGCATAAAAGAATAAGTGTTCTTCCGTCCATTGTAGGTCACATCCTTATCAAACTGCCATGGACGACCCAACAACAAATGGCTAGCTGACATTGGTGCAACGTCACATAAAACCTCGTCGTGATAGGTTTTAATGGAAAAAGGTACACGAACTTGCTTTGTCACCCGAATCTCCCCATTCTTATTCAGCCATCGCAAACTATAGGGTCTGGGATGTGGAAGGGTATTTAAACCCAATTTCTCCACCAAGGTAGTTGACGCAACATTAGTGCAACTTCCATTATCAATGATCATCCCGCACACCTTATCTCGAATCTGACATCGAGTATGAAAGATGTTCTCGCGTTGCTCATCACTAACGTCAATTTGTGCATTCAGAACCCGTTGAACAACCAACAAATCTCCCTTCACTGGTTCGAAATCCTCTTCTTGTTCAGCCACTTGCACCTCATCTTTGTCTTCAGTTTCAACCTCATCTCCACTGATCAGCTCTCCATGATCCCCATGCAAAATCATCACCCTTTTATTTGGACATTCAGAAGCAATATGCCCATGTCCCAAGCACTTGAAGCACTTAATGTCCCGAGACCTCCTAGGGTGTTGAGGTTCTGTCACCTTCTCCTTTCCCTTCAAAGAATCAGAACTGGTATTGCCCTTGCTAAACTCCACCTTCTCATCTTGTTTAGGTGTGCTCCATGTTTGTGTAGGCGTAGAAACAGCCCTTGTCGCGCTTGACGTAGTTCCACCAGTTCGGACACCTCGTCTCTGTTGCCTCTCTACTCGGGTTGCAAGCTTTATAACATCCTCAAGGAAGATGTATGGCTGTAACTCAACAACATTAGCTATATCCTTCCTCAACCCTCCAAGAAATCTAGCTATTGTTTGCTCTTGAGGTTCCATCAATTCACATCGAATCAGCAGCAGCTCAAACTCTTTCACATACTCTTCCACAGTCAAAGATCCCTGTCGCAAAGTTTGAAGTCTGATGTATAGCTCCTGTTTATAGTAATCAGGAACAAATCTCTTCTTCATCACTCTTTTCATAGTTGCCCATGTTGCAATCTCCTCCTCTTCATCCCTTCTCCTCTGAATCTTTAAGTTTTCCCACCATAAAAGAGCATAATCTGTAAACTCAAGTGCTGCCACCTTGCACTTCCTTTCTTCAGAATATTCATACCATTCAAAACACCTTTTCAACCTTCTGAATCCACTCCAAGTATTCCTCAGGTGAACTACTTCCTCTAAACGGTGGAATCTTAAGTTTGAGACCATTAGGAGGATTATAATTCTGCCTTCTTGGTCTGACCCTATCATCAGCCTCATCATCCCCATTTGGATCTTCGTCAGCTTCTATAATATCATTTCGTGGCACCCTAAGTGCTTGCCTCGGTTGGGGTTGCAAATTATTTCTTTGCATCCTTTGTATAAGGGTATTCAACAGTTCACGAATTCCCGTCATCTCATCCCGGATCTCAGCATGAGATCGTTGTAAGCCCATAACCTGTGCCTGTTCCAAACTTAACCCTCTTGGCAAATCTTCTTTATCTCCAGCCATAGTTAAGTTTATCAACCTCAATTCCAGCAAACCTTTCTTCTTTTTTTTTTTTTTTTTGGCTCCCGCCTAAGATCGCAACTGATGCTCTGATACCAGATGATGTGCCGTGAATGATTTGAAAATCGGCAACAATGATTCTAACGAAAATGGATGAAGGATGGGTCTGGTTGTGTTGTCTTTCTTTTGGTATTTAGGCTGGATTGTAGTGATTTAAGGTAAATAAGATGGAGGATAGACTAGAATGATACTTTGATAAGTCGATCTGGACGCCACAAAGATCAATCTAGGATTTCGACGCCACACTCTTTGTGATTGAAGAGTGATAAGTCAGGTATGGTTCTTCACAAAACGAATTTGGAAGAACAACTCTTAATTCTCTGAATTAAGTTTTCAAATCTTGGCCAAAAGTGTTTATTTCATATTCTGATACATATTTATCTTTGGAACATCCCTCCAAAGTTAGGTGAATTCAACATGACAGAAGTCAAGCCTAAAAACTAGACTTTTAATAAAGCAAGTAGACAAATTTAACTAACAGACGTTTTTTTTGACATTTCTAAAACATATGCAGACGAAATTTAAAACAGCCATAACTTTTGACACAAAAGTCTAATGCAATCATGGTTGGACAATATAGAAAGATCACGTTCTGAACTTGAATTTTACCTACATAAATCTTCTTTTCACATGCATTGGATGACTTCAAATTCGGGTTCAAATCCATCTACTGTTCTGACCGTAAACAGCATCAGTTCCTTCACTTGCATTATCAATCCAAATACAAGTAGCCCAGCATGAAAAGAACCATTAAGGGCTTTTCCCATCTCCAAGTTCCAACTGTAGGCAAATAAGCACCCTTGAACCAATTTCAAACTGATTGCTAATTTTTAACTCCGACGCAGCTTCAATCATTGCAATTTGATTCGTCAAGGCCCGTTGTAGTTGTTTCGCTCTCGCTCTTGTCATTGGACCATCTGAATCCTCTTGCATATTAGATTCAGCTTTACGAGATGGATTATAATTCCCATGATGCACATCAACCTCCTCAAAGGGAAACAGCCTCCGAAAACTCTAGCAAAAATATAAGCGCGATTCAACGATCAGATTAAAAGATTCGGCTCTTTTAAGACATTACTCTTGTCTAGATGTACAACAACATGCTTACCAAAAAAAAATAGATGTACAACAACACCTCTTCACCGTGTTACGATTCTTCACCTCCTCAAGGTAAAACAGCCTCCGCAAACTCCTGTAAAAATCTTGGAATGATCCAACAGTCATATCAAAAGATATGGCTCCTTTGAGAAATTACTCTTGTCTAGACTCACTAAAACACCTCTTCACCAAGTTGCGATTCTCCACCTCTTCAAGGGGAAACAGCCTCCGAAAACTCATGTAAAAATATAGGCGCGATATAATGGTCAGATCAAAAGATTCGACTCTTTTAAGACATTACTCTTCTCTAGACTGAGAACAACACCTCTTCACCGAAATGCGATTCTTCACCTCCTCAAGGTAAAACAGCCTCTGGAAACTCCTGTAAAAATCTTAGAATGATCCAAAAGTCATATCAAAAGATATGGCTCCTTTGAGAAATTACTCTTGTCTAGACTCACTAAAACACCTCTTCACCAAGTTGCGATTCTCCACCTCTTCAAGGGGAAACAGCCTCCGAAAACTCATGTAAAAATATAAGCGCGATATAATGGTCAGATCAAAAGATTCGACTCTTTTAAGACATTACTCTTCTCTAGACTGAGAACAACACCTCTTCACCGTGTTACGATTCTTCACCTCCTCAAGGTAAAACAGACTCCGGAAACTCCTGTAAAAATCTTAGAATGATCCAACAATCATATCAAAAGATATGGCTCCTTTGAGAAATTACGCTTGTCTGGACCCACTAAAACACCTCTTCACCGAGTTGCGATTCTCACCTCTTCAAGGGAAAACAACCTCCGGAATCTCATGTAAAAATCTGGGGCCCATCCAATGGTCAGATAAAAAGATAAGGACCTTTTGAGACATTGCTCTTGTCTAGACATACAACAACACCTCTTCACCGAGTTGCGATTCACCACCTCGTCAAGGGGAAACACCCTCCGAAATCTATAGTAAAAATATAAGCGCGATTAAACGATCAAATTAAAAGATTCGGCTCTTTTAAGACATTACTCTTTTCTAGACCTACAACAACACCTCTTCACCGTGTTACGATTCTTCACCTCCTCAAGGGAAAACAGCCTCCGGAAACTCCTGTAAAAATCTGGGCTCGATTCAACAGTCAGATCAAAAGATTCGGCTCTTTTAAGACATTACCCTTGTCTAGACCTACAACAACAATTCTTCATCGAGTTGCGATTCTGCACCTCCTCAAGGTAAAACAGCCTCTGGAAACTCATGTAAAAATTTTGGCGCCATCCAACAGTCATATCAAAAGATATGGCTCTTTTGAGATTTTACTCTTGTCTAGACCTACAACAACACCTCTTCACCGAGTTGCGATTCTCCACCTCCTAAAAGGGAAACAGCCTCCGAAAACTCTAGCAAAAATATAAGCGCGATTCAACGATCAGATTAAAAGATTCGGCTCTTTTAAGACATTACTCTTTTCTAGACTTACAACAACACCTCTTCACCGTGTTACGATTCTTCACCTCCTCAAGGGAAAACAGCCTCCGGAAACTCCTGTAAAAATCTGGGCTCGATTCAACAGTCAGATCAAAAGATTCGGCTCTTTTAAGACATTACCCCTGTCTAGACCTACAACAACAATTCTTCATCGAGTTGCGATTCTGCACCTCCTCAAGGTAAAACAGCCTCTAGAAACTCATGTAAAAATTTTGGCACCATCCAACAGTTACATCAAAAGATATGGCTCTTTTGAGATTTTACTCTTGTCTAGACCTACAACAACACCTCTTCACCGAGTTGCGATTCTCCACCTCCTCAAAGGGAAACAGCCTCCGAAAACTCTAGCAAAAATATAAGCGCGATTCAACGATCAGATTAAAAGATTCGGCTCTTTTAAGACATTACTCTTGTCTAGATGTACAACAACACCTCTTCACCGTGTTACGATTCTTCACCTCCTCAAGGTAAAACAGCCTCCGCAAACTCCTGTAAAAATCTTGGAATGATCCAACAGTCATATCAAAAGATATGGCTCCTTTGAGAAATTACTCTTGTATGGACCCACTAAAACACCTCTTCACCGAGTTGCGATTCTCACCTCTTCAAGGGAAAACAACCTCCGGAATCTCATGTAAAAATCTGGGGCCTATCCAATGGTCAAATAAAAAGATAAGGACCTTTTGAGACATTGCTCTTGTCTAGACATACAACAACACCTCTTCACCGAGTTGCGATTCACCACCTCGTCAAGGGGAAACAGCCTCCGAAATCTATAGTAAAAATATAAGCGCGATTCAACGATCAGATTAAAAGATTCGGCTCTTTTAAGACATTACTCTTTTCTAGACCTACAACAACACCTCTTCACCGTGTTACGATTCTTCACCTCCTCAAGGGAAAACAGCCTCCGGAAACTCCTGTAAAAATCTGGGCTCGATTCAACAGTCAGATCAAAAGATTCGGCTCTTTTAAGACATTACCCTTGTCTAGACCTACAAAAACAATTCTTCATCGAGTTGCGATTCTGCACCTCCTCAAGGTAAAACAGCCTCTGGAAACTCATGTAAAAATTTTGGCGCCATCCAACAGTCATATCAAAAGATATGGCTATTTTGAGATTTTACTCTTGTCTAGACCTACAACAACACCTCTTCACCGAGTTGCGATTCTCCACCTCCTCAAAGGGAAACAGCCTCCGAAAACTCTAGCAAAAATATAAGCGCGATTCAACGATCAGATTAAAAGATTCGGCTCTTTTAAGACATTACTCTTGTCTAGATGTACAACAACACCTCTTCACCGTGTTACGATTCTTCACCTCCTCAAGGTAAAACAGCCTCCGCAAACTCCTGTAAAAATCTTGGAATGATCCAACAGTCATATCAAAAGATATGGCTCCTTTGAGAAATTACTCTTGTCTAGACTCACTAAAACACCTCTTCACCAAGTTGGAATATAAACTTTTTTTTTTTTTTTTTGCTTAGATGACACAGACACGAAAAACAAGAAGATGGATGCAAACACTAAAAAAACTTAAGGGACACTAAAAAAAAAAACGAAAATAACAGAATGATATGACCTTGTTTCGGAGCCTAGCTCTGATACCAACTGATGCGAACCTCGTGATCACGTGGTCACGCAACCCACAATCAAGATTGAGATCTAATCCCGGAAAGCCGAAATAGGTCTGATATGAGTGCGACACAATGGAAACCTGCCCCAAGGCACCAACACTATTGGAATGAGTAGAATGACGCCACGAAGCCAGTTAATCTTCGATAAGTCAGATTCAGTTCGTTCAAGAACTGAAGAATGCAAGAATCACTCTCACACGTTAAAACTGAAAAATTCAGAATAATAATCATCAAAGCTGCCGAAATTTTGGCCTACATGAGTTTAAATAGTTCTTGAAAATTTAACCCTAATGGACCCCTTATGTGGACTTATATGAGGTCCACTCAAAACTGGCCCAAAACCCTAAGCTGAAAAGCCCATAACCTGATCCAAACAAGCCTTGGACCCTAGCTCCAAACAAAGTTTTAATTAAGCCCAAACATTAAAGAAAATAATAAAAATAAGTAACTTGTCATTAAATACCACCAGCACTTCTTTCCTTGTGTAGCTAGGATGAATAAGGAATCCTTATAAGAAAAGGATTCTGAAACATTAATGAATCCTTGCCACACTAGGAGATTATATTGCAACTCATTAAAGATCCTTGTGGAACTAGGAAATTCCCAAAACCAGCTCCCACATCCTTGGAGGAAAAGAATCATAAGCAAATAGGAAGTCCACAAGTCAAATGGAAGTAAATAACAAAATCCGTACAGCCTCTGTTGACCAGTATTGGGGTGCCTTACCGAACTCCGATTGACCTGCAATTTTAACCCAAGGTAGTAAGATATGTCTAGAGAGTCCACATAAAATATTAGCCCGATCCAACGGTCGGATTGAGAATTATGACTGTTGCCGTAAACCTGGATTGTTGCGCTTTTTACGCCAAAATCCGAATCTGACCTTACTTGGGTCGTATCACAGGGCTGAACCGTATCATTCCCTCCCTCTTCAAGAAGATTCGCCCTCGAATCTTGAATAGCATTAATGGTGACTTCAGTAGCCTCTTGTTTAAGCCTTCGGAATTTTTTTTTTTGGTAAGCTGACTTATGTATTAAAAGAAAATGATACAAAGAATATAATGGGCATACCCAAGATTTACAATGAGGACAGAAACGAAAACCAACAAATGGCTACAGGCTAGCCACAACAAAACAAAAACTTGGACCAACTAGATATTCTAGGGGTACAAAAACAACCAGCTAAACATCAAATTAAGAGTCCATGTTATTGACCCTCCAAAGTCTTTGGATCCTTATGTTTTCATCTGTTTGATTTAAGCCTTCGGAATCCCCTTATTGCTAACACATTTCTCCAACAACACTGTATAGAAGTAGTGACTGACAAGAATTTCAAATAAGCACGCCGTACTAACCACTTGCGTACATACTTTTGAATGATAACCACAGCGACTCTCCTTCGTCTTTCATCCTTTTGGCGTTGTACCTCTTTTTCCCATGAAGCTTCAAGATCATAGAATAATCTTCTACACTTTTCAACTTCTCGTTCTAGAACCCCCAAACCATGGCTTAGTATTTCGCATCGTTGATCTACAATCCTCCTCTGTTTCCTCTCCCTTAGTGAATACATGACACAGATAGGGGAAAAAAAACAAGAAGACGACGACAAGAATAGAGTTTATAGCATGAAGAACATTGATTTAGACTCGAGAATACAAATCTGACTTTTGTTTGGACCAGAACTTATCGAAAAACAAACTAATGCGAGGGTGATGAAAATGACTCAAACAACAGCCAAATATCAAAATATGATGATAGTATAATGGCAGGAACGAAATCAACAGAAACAAAACAAGTTTTGAAAGATAACACCAAACAGACCCGTTACGACAAAACAAGAACTAATTCGGGAAACCTAAAGAAACTGATATCCAAATGACCTCGAATTTAATTCGTATTATTACAATACTATGAAATCACCAAAAATCAATTTATAGGTCGTTCTCTTATTTCTAGGTACCCAAACTCCTTGTATGATCAGTTTGCGGCAGAATTGATCCTCCAATTAAAACCTCCAGAAGCCGGAATCAAAATATGTCCAAATTTAATATATGGTGCGATCTCATCCCCAATACACATAATATGAAGTTTCAACTGATTCTAGGGTGTTTTTCTTACGGCTCACTAATAGTAGTGTTTCCGCGGCAGAATCGAACCTCGAATTAAAACCTCAAGCAAACAATATCGAAATATGTCCAAATTTGATATATGATGCGATCTCACCCCAAATAAACTGAATATGAAGTTTAAATTTATTCCAAGGTGTTTTACCTAGGGTTCACTAAGAGTAGTGTTTTTGCGGCAGAATTGAAACTCGAATTAAAACCTCAAGCAAATAATATCAGAATAGGCCCAACTTTGATATATGATGCGATCCCACCCCCAATAGACTGAATATGAAGTTTAAATTGATTCCGAGGTGGTTTGCTTATGGTTCACCAAGATTTGTGTTTCTGCGGCAAAAATTGAATGATCCTTCAAATTTCAACTAATCACTCTTTTCTCTATTTCTTTCTGATTTTTTTTTTTAACAAACTGATATGATTAGAGACAGTAACAAGATGAAATATAAACTTTTTTTTTTTTTTTTGCTTAGATGACACAGACACGAAGAACAAGAAGATGGACGCAAACACTGAAAAACTTAAGGGAACACCAAAAAAAAAAAAAAAACGAAAATAACAGAATGATATGACCTTGTTTCGGAGCCTAGCTGTGATACCAACTGATGCGAACCTCGTGATCACGTGGTCACGCAACCCACAATCAAGATTGAGATCTGATCCCGGAAAGCCGAAATAGGTCTGATATGAGTGCGACACAATGGAAACCTGCCCCAAGGCACCAACACTATTGGAATGAGTAGAATGACGCCGCGAAGCCAGTTAATCTTCGATAAGTCAGATTCAGTTCGTTCAAGAACTGAAGAATGCAAGAATCACTCTCACACGTTAAAACTGAAAAAATTCATAATAATAATCATCAAAAGCTGCCGAAATTGTGGCTTACATGAGTTTAAATAGTTCTTGAAAAGTTAACCCTAATGGACCCCTTATGTGGACTTATATGAGGTCCACTCAAAACTGGCCCAAAACCCTAAGCTGAAAAGCCCATAACCTGATCCAAACAAGCCTTGGACCCTAGCTCCAAACAAAGTTTTAATTAAGCCCAAACATTAAGTAATTTTAACCCAAGGTAGTAAGATATGTCTGGATAGTCCACATAAAATATTAGCCCTGCGAAAGAGAGTGTTCTGCAGGTCCAATGTCGTACTTTAGCGGTAATTCGATCCACGAGGCCCTTACAATCAATAGCCTTTAGTCTGGACGAGATAAGAGGCACTCCCAAATATTTCATAGGAAGCTCCCCCTCTCTAAACCCAAGAATACTGATAATCTGTTCCCTCTCAGCCGCTAACACACCGCTCAAGAAGATGTCACTTTTGTTTGGATTTGGATATAGACTTGATAGATCTTGAAACTCTATGAGTGCATTTTTGATCATACGAACTGAGTGTACATCCCCTTTGCTGAATATCATCAAGTCGTCGGCAAAGCAAAGATGAGAAATTCTGTCCTTCTTGCATCTCCAGTGGAACTTGAAGTTTTGATTGGCACTCATATTGCAGAACAGCCCTGACAGGATTTCCATGCAAAGGACAAACAAATATGGAGATAATGGATCACCTTGTCTCAGCCCTCTACCCCCATGAAAGTAACCTGCAAGTTCACCGTTGACGTTGATTGAGAATTGACACGATGTAACACACACCATGATCCAATCAACCACTGTTCTAGGGAATCCCATTTATTATTAACGTAGCATCAACGAAATCCCACCGAACCGAGTCATAAGCCTTCATCAGATCTACTTTCATAGCACAACGAGCCGAACCCGTAGATTTATGATAGCCTTTCATTAGCTCCTGAGACAAAAGAATATTGTCGCTGATTCTCCGTCCAGACATAAAAGCTGTCTGATACGGACCTACTAAGGACGGCAAAACAACTTTCATTCTCCCAGCTAGAATCTTCGCGATGCATTTGTATATTGTATTGCAGCAAGATATAGGACGAAAATCTGTCAACCTCGTAGGATTAGCAACTTTAGGGATAAGGGAAATGGATGTAGCATTCATTTCTTTAAGCATTCTACGAGTCTGAAAGAAGGAGCTAACAGCTTTGATTACATCTTCCCCCACTATATGCCACATTCTTTTGAAGAAACCTGCGTTGAAGCCATCTAGGCCAGGGGCTTTGTTGTTTTTCAAACTAAACATAGCATTCTTAATCTCCTCCCTTGTTACTTCTTGTGCTAGTTCATGTTGTTGAGTCGAAGACAGTTTACAGTTAATTGCTGATTGCATCACTTCCTCGTTCAAGACCCTAGGCATCTGATTCACTCCCAACACACGCTGGAAGTATGCAATTACTTCTGATTTAACTGCCTCGTGTCCTTCAACGACTTCCCCATCCTCCCTTGTAACGGAGAGAAGCTTATTTCTATTATGTCTTCCATTTACTGATTTGTGGAAGTAGCTAGTATTCTGATCCCCCAAGCTAAGCCATTGCATCCTTGCCTTTTGTTTGAAAAAACTCTCTTCCGCCCTGATCGTAGAACCATAGTTACGAACAACATCTTTTTCGCGCATGCGTAAAGTAGGATTCTCAGGCGCTGTATGCAGCTCCTGTTGAGCCTTATCCATTTGATCTTTTGCATCTTTGACTCTATCTGATATATTGGAGAAGTGAGTCTTATTGAAATGTTTAAGTTCCTGCTTTAGCTTCCTTAGTTTGCAACACAACTGATACATGGACAACCCCCCAAATGCTGATCCCATACTTTCTTCACTAATGGCATGAACTCTTTTTTTTGGTAAGCTGACTTATGTATTAAAAGAAAATGATACAAAGAATATAATGGGCATACCCAAGATTTACTATGTGAACAGAAACGAAAACCAACAAATGGCTACAGGCTAGCCACATAACAAAACAAAAACTTAGACCAACTAGATATGCTAGGGGTACAAAAACAACCAACTAAACATCAAATTAAGAGTCCATGTTATTGACCCTCCAAAGTCTTTGGATCCTTATGTTTTCATCTGTTTGTTGAACATTCCTCATCAAAACAAGCTTATCGCGAATGATACATTCGATTTGATCAAAAACCAAATTCGAAGCTTTAGACACATCTGCAAAGATCCTTGCGTTCCGTTCTTGCCAGATACAATACACTGTAGCTGCGAAACCCAGTTTACGAGAAAAGTTGACGAAACTTTTGCCATGCCAAGAGACAGTGGCCAATCGTCATGATCCATCCACATATCAAAGAATCTGAATGGTTTCTTTATGTTCTGAACATTGCCAGTAACCTTTACCACCATGGGAGAATGATCTGAAATACCAGCAGGCAAGAATCTCGCTTCCGACAATGGGAAGTGCAGATTCCACTTCTCATTCACAAGCACTCTATCTAGCTTCCGTAAAATCAGATTCTCAATACATTGGTTCGTCCATGTATAATGCATACCAGAATACCGAAGATCATCCACTTTCGCATCTCGAATACATGTTTCCAACCTGTCCATCTGACCATCCCACGTAGTAGACCCTCCTGACCTTTCTGACGGGTTGCGGATAGCATTAAAGTCACCCATAAGAATCCATGGGGTTGACTCCCATGCAACACTACGGCTCACTATATCAGACCATAATGTCTCACGTAAGGATGCATTATTGTCTCCATAAATGATTGAAGTATTAAAACAGATACTGGTAGCTAATATAGTGACAAAAACATGGATAGCCTGGTCTAACATACCGCAGACATCCACCTTCACCACATCAGCATTCCAACAAACCCAAATACGACCACGACAAGAGAAATCATAATTATACAAGAATGACCAATTACGCAGAAGAAGTTGCGAAACATTATCTTTATTCCTGTCTCTAACCCGAGTTTCAACCAAACCAAAAAAAACCATCCTCTCTTGATGGATGAGCTGACGCAGTTCTGAATGCTTTATGGGATCATTCAAACCATCTGTAATACAATTGCTTATGCAACCATGAACCCTGTTAGTCATGAGGTGAATGTTGATATTGGAGCTATGGGAGGTGATACAGGTAAGGAAGATGATGATAAGGAGTCGACGTCACTGATCCCAACAAGTCCGCAAAGTTCGATTTCTTCTGACGGGGAAACTTTTATTAATCAGTTAGCCAGCAAGGCTAGAGACTCTCTAGAGAAAAAGAAAACGGGTTCTCCAGGCCTTTCAAAGAAGAGTAAGAAATCTGGCTCCTCGAGGGGGGGCAAGTCAAGGTAATCAGTGTGTTGCTGTTTGGTACTCCTCTCTATTTCCCTATGATTATTGGATGTTGGAATGTTAGAGGTTTGAATGATCCCATAAAGCATTCAGAACTGCGTCAGCTCATCCATCAAGAGAGGATGGTTTTTTTTGGTTTGGTTGAAACTCGGGTTAGAGACAGGAATAAAGATAATGTTTCGCAACTTCTTCTGCGTAATTGGTCATTCTTGTATAATTATGATTTCTCTTGTCGTGGTCGTATTTGGGTTTGTTGGAATGCTGATTTGGTGAAGGTGGATGTTCTGGGAATGTCAGACCAGGCTATCCATGTTTCTGTCATGATATTAGCTACCAATATCTGTTTTAATACTTCAATCATTTACGGAGACAATAATGCATCCTTACGTGAGGCTTTATGGTCTGATATTGTGAGTCGTAGTGATGGATGAGAGTCAACCCCATGGATTCTTATGGGCGACTTTAATGCTATCCGCAACCAGTCAGAGAGGTTAGGAGGGTCTTCTACGTGGGCTGGTCATATGGACATATTGGAAACATGTATACGTGAAGCGAAAGTGGATGATCTTCAGTATTCAGGTATGCATTATACTTTTTTTTTTTTTTGGTAAGCTGACTTATGTATTAAAAGAAAATGATACAAAGAATATAATGGGCATACCCAAGATTTACAATGAGGACAGAAACGAAAACCAACAAATGGCTACAGGCTAGCCACAACAAAACGAAAACTTGGACCAACTAGATATGCTAGGGGTACAAAAACAACCAGCTAAACATCAAATTAAGAGTCCATGTTATTGACCCTCCAAAGTCTTTGGATCCTTATGTTTTCATCTGTTTGTTGAACATTCCTTATCAAGAATATGATTATGCGAAAACTAGATAGAGTGCTGGTGAATGAGAAGTGGAATATGCGCTTCCCATTGTCGGAAGCGAGATTCTTGCCTGCTGGTATGTCAGCTCATTCTCCCATGGTGATAAAAGTCACTGGCAATGTTCAGAACATAAAGAAACCATTCAGATTCTTCGATATGTGGATGGATCATGACGAGTTCATGCCCTTGGTGAAGAAAGTATGGGATCAGCATTCGGGAGGTTGTCCAATGTATCAACTGTGTTGCAAACTAAGGAAGCTAAAGCAGGAACTTAAACATTTCAATAAGACTCACTTCTCCAATATTTCCGATAGAGTCAAAGATGCAAAAGATCACATGGATAAGGCTCAACAAGCTCTGCATACAGCGCCTGAGAATCCAACATTGCGTATGCGAGAAAGAGATGCTGTTCGTAACTATGCTTCTACTGTCAGGGCGGAAGAGAGTTTTTTCAAACAAAAGGCAAGGATACAATGGCTTAGCTTGGGGGATCAGAATACTAGCTACTTTCACAAATCAGTAAATGGTAGACAGAATAGAAATAAGCTTCTCTCGGTTACAAGGGAGGATGGAGAAGTCGCTGAAGGACACGAGACAGTCAAATCAGAAGTAATTGCATACTTCCAGCGTGTATTGGGAGTGAAACAGATGCCTAGGGTCCTGAACGAGGAAGTGATGCAATCGGCAATTAATTACAAACTGTCTTCAACTCAACAGCAGGTACTAGCACAAGATGTAACAAGAGAGGAGATTAAGCATGTTATGTTTAGTTTGAAAAACAACAAAGCTCCTGGTCCAGATGGTTTCAACGCAGGTTTCTTCAAAAGAATGTGGCACATAGTGGGGGAAGATGTAATCAACGCTGTTAGCTCTTTCTTCCAGACTCGTAGAATGCTTAAAGAAATGAATGCTACATCCATTTCCCTTATCCCTAAAGTTGCTAATCCTACGAGGTTGACAGATTTTCGTCCTATATCTTGCTGCAATACAGTATACAAATGCATCGTGAAGATTCTAGCTGGGAGAATGAAAGTTGTTTTACCATCCTTAGTAGGTCCGTATCAAACAACTTTTATCTCTGGACGGAGAATAAGCGACAATATTCTTTTGTCTCAGGAACTAATGAAAGGCTATCATACAACTACGGGTCCTGCTTGTTGTGCTATGAAAGTAGACCTGATGAAGGCTTATGACTCGGTTCGGTGGGATTTCGTTGATGCTACGTTAATAAAAAGGAGGGGGGGCTAGGCATAAAAAGGATAGCAGAATGGAACAAGATTGCCTTGTTGAAACATATTTGGAACTTGTGCAATGACTCAGACGGCTCAATCTGGTCTACTTGGATCAGATCCAATCTCTTGCGAGGTAGGAATTTCTGGACAATCAAGGCGCCAGGAAGCTGCTCTTGGGCTTGGGGAAAGATTCTAAAGCTCAGATCCTTAGCATGGCCGAAGATGAAGCACGTCATCGGAGATGGAATGACAACCTCTCTATGGTTTGACAATTGGCATCCTCACAGCCCGCTCGCTGATACCTACGGTGAACGTTTCATCTATGATTCAGGTATGGAACACAACGCGAGAGTGAACGTGCTGATTAATAACTTAGAATGGAGAATTCCTATCACTCATGCTATTGGCTGGCACCCCATTTTAGAAGCTATTCCTTCCACCTCTACTCCTAAGGGGCAAAAGGATGAGATTGTTTGGTTGGATTCGCCAAATCAGAGTTTTCTCAGTCAAAGTAGCTTGGGAACAACTAAGAATTCATCATCAAATGGTTGATTGGCATGACATCGTGTGGTTCAAGAATGCTGTCCCAAGACATGCATTTCTTCTTTGGGTGGCTATCCAACGGAAACTCTCAACGCAGGATAGACTTCATCGGTTTGGTATTCATGGTCCCAATAGGTGCTCACTCTGTCTCTGCAATAATGAAGATCACAACCACTTGTTCTTTGAATGCTCCTTTGCGAAAGCATTATGGTGGAATGTTTGTGATAGATGCGACATTCCAAGAATGACAAAAAGCTTGGATGAATGGATTCGATTGGCCACTGTCTCTTGGCATGGAAAAAGTTTCGTCAACTTTTCTCGTAAACTGGGTTTCGCAGCTACAGTGTATTGTATCTGGCAAGAACGGAATGCAAGGATCTTTGCAGATGTGTCTAAAGCTTCGAATTTGGTTTTTGATCAAATCGAATGTATCATTCGCGATAAGCTTGTTTTGATAAGGAATGTTCAACAAACAGATGAAAACATAAGGATCCAAAGACTTTGGAGGGTCAATAACATGGACTCTTAATTTGATGTTTAGCTGGTTGTTTTTGTACCCCTAGCATATCTAGTTGGTCCAAGTTTTTGTTTTGTTGTGGCTAGCCTGTAGCCATTTGTTGGTTTTCGTTTCTGTCCTCATTGTAAATCTTGGGTATGCCCATTATATTCTTTGTATCATTTTCTTTTAATACATAAGTCAGCTTACCAAAAAAAAAAAAATGGGATTCCCTAGAACAGTCATTGATTGGATCATGGTTTGTGTTACATCATGTCAATTCTCAATCAACGTTAACGGTGAACTTGCGGGTTACTTCCAAGGGGGGAGAGGGCTGAGACAAGGTGATCCATTATCTCCATATTTGTTTGTCCTATGCATGGAAATCCTATCAGGGCTGTTCTGCAATATGAGTGCCAACCAAAACTTCAAGTTCCACTGGAGATGCAAGAAGGACAGAATTTCTCATCTTTGCTTTGCCGACGACTTGATGATATTCAGCAAAGGGGATGTACATTCAATTCGTATGATCAAAAATGTACTCACAGAGTTTCAAGTTCTATCAGGTCTATATCCAAATCCAAACAAAAGTGACATCTTCTTGAGCAGTCCGTTAGGTGCTGAGAGGGAACAGATTATCAGTATTCTTGCGTTTAGAGAGGGGGAGCTTCCTATGAAATATTTGGGAGTGCCTCTTATCTCGTCCAAACTAAAGGCTGTTAATTGTAAGGGCCTCGTGGATCGAATTACCGCTAAAGTTCGACATTGGACCTGCAGAACACTCTCTTTCGCAGGGCGAGTACAACTGATTAACTCAGTCTTATTCTCCATCCAGGTCTATTGGGCATCTCTATTCCTATTACCTGGGGAAGTAGTGAAAAATTTTGAGCAAATTATGAGATCCTTTCTTTGGTCAGGTTCAGATATGAGCACTACTAGGGCTAAAGTGGCTTGGGATCAGGTATGTCTTCCAAAAAAAGAGGGGGGGCTAGGCATAAAAAGGATAGCAGAATGGAACAAGATTGCCTTGTTGAAACATATTTGGAACTTGTGCAATGACTCCGATGGCTCAATCTGGTCTACTTGGATCAGATCCAATCTCTTGCGAGGTAGGAATTTCTGGACAATCAAGGCGCCAGGAAGCTGCTCTTGGGCTTGGGGAAAGATTCTAAAGCTCAGATCCTTAGCATGGCCGAAGATGAAGCATATCATCGGAGATGGAATGACAACCTCTCTATGGTTTGACAATTGGCATCCTCACAGCCCGCTCGCTGATACTTACGGTGAACGTTTCATCTATGATTCAGGTATGGAACACAACGCGAGAGTGAACGTGCTGATTAATCAATTAGAATGGAAAATTCCTATCACTTATGCTATTGGCTGGCACCCCATTATAGAAGCTATTCCTTCCACATCTACTCCTAAGGGGTAAAAGGATGAGATTGTTTGGTTGGATTCGCCAAATCAGAGTTTCTCGGTCAAAGTAGCTTGGGAACAACTAAGAATTCATCATCAAATGGTTGATTGGCATGACATCGTGTGGTTCAAGAATGCTGTCCCAAGACATGCATTTCTTCTTTGGGTGGCTATCCAACGGAAACTCTCAACGCAGGATAGACTTCATCGGTTTGGTATTCATGGTCCCAATAGGTGCTCACTCTGTCTCCGCAATAATGAAGATCACAACCACTTGTTCTTTGAATGCTCCTTTGCGAAAGCATTATGGTGGAATGTTTGTGACAGATGCGACATTCCAAGAATGACAAAAAGCTTGGATGAATGGATTCGATTGGCCACTGTCTCTTGGCATGGAAAAAGTTTCGTCAACTTTTCTCGTAAACTGGGTTTCGCAGCTACAGTGTATTGTATCTGGCAAGAACGGAATGCAAGGATCTTTGCAGATGTGTCTAAAGCTTCGAATTTGGTTTTTGATCAAATCGAATGTATCATTCGCGATAAGCTTGTTTTGATGAGGAATGTTCAACAAACAAATGAAAACATAAGGATCCAAAGACTTTGGAGGGTCAATAACATGGACTCTTAATTTGATGTTTAGCTGGTTGTTTTTGTACCCCTAGCATATCTAGTTGGTCTAAGTTTTTGTTTTGTTATATGGCTAGCCTGTAGCCATTTGTTGGTTTTCGTTTCTGTCCTCATTGTAAATCTTGGGTATGCCCATTATATTCTTTGTATCTTTTTCTTTTAATACATAAGTCAGCTTACCAAAAAAAAAAAGGATCATTCAAACCTCTAACATTCCAACATCCAATAATCATAGGGAAATACAGAGGAGTACCAAACAGCCACACACTGATTACCTTGACTTGCCCCCCCTCGAAGAGCCAGATTTCTTACTCTTCTTTGAAAAGCCTGGAGAACCCATTTTCTTTTTCTCTAGAGAGTCTCTAGCCTTGCTAGCTAACTGATTAATAAAAGTTTCCCCATCAGAAGAAATCGGACTTTGCAGACTTGTTGGGATCAGTGAAGACGACTCTTTATCATCGTCTTCCTTACCTGTATCACCTCCTATAGCTCCAATATCAACATTCACCTCCTGACTAACAGGGTTCATGGTTGCATAAGCAATTGTATTACAGATGGTTAAACTTTGATCTACAGAAGTACCTGCAGCCCCTTCCTCCGGCACCATGTCTGCTCGTAAACTCTTCAAAACAATAGGAGAGGTAGGATTTTCATCTTCATAACAACCAACATTGGGCACATCTGATGTCGCAGTTTCATTCGTATGACAATCAGCAATATGTAAAGCAGATGCTACACAACCATTCTCATTACAATAAAGCTCTTTAGATTCCAAACAATCATTCTCACCAATCGTAACACCCTTATTTCGTTTACCAACTACCTGCCATTGAAGCTGATTCTGCTTATTATTTGCAGGTTTAGAGTTCACAGCTCCTATTTTCCTTTTGCCCTCTGCCCCCATTGTACGATCATCAACTTTACTGGTAGCACATATCGCTGTGGTATGTCCAAAGACATTGCAATTATTGCACCTTGACGGTACCCATTCATAATCCGCTGATATTGTTATGAATAACCCATTTGGACAGCGAAGGTCGTATTCCTTCACCAGCGTTTTCGAAGCTTCTATCTCAACGCAAACTCTTGCGTAGCTAAGCCTTTTACGCAACAATGTAGTAAGGTCAGCATGAAGGGGAACCCCAATAGCACTCGCTACACAACTCAACCCCTTAACAGTCCAATACTCGAGAGGAACATTATAGAGCTTAACCCATACCGGAACTCTATCCAGATCATCTTTCAAAAATTGCATGTTCGGACGCCAACGTTTAAGCACCAAAGGTCTGTTGGCCATATGCCATGGGGCTCTCTGCAGAACATTTGTGGCGCGATCGACAGAATCAAAAGTGAAGAGAAAGAAACCTTTGGTGCGATTCTCTAGACTAAGAACAACACCTCTTCACCGAAATGCGATTCTTCACCTCCTCAAAGTAAAAAAGCCTCCGGAAACTCCTGTAAAAATCTTAAAATGATCCAACAATCATATCAAAAGATATGGCTCCTTTGAGAAATTACTCTTGTCTAGACCCACTAAAACACCTCTTCACCGAGTTGCGATTCTCACCTCTTCAAGGGAAAACAACCTCCGGAATCTCATGTAAAAATCTGGGCCCCATCAAATGGTCAGATAAAAAGATAAGGACCTTTTGAGACATTACTCTTGTCTAGACATACAACAACACCTCTTCACCGAGTTGCGTTTCACCACCTCGTCAAGGGGAAACAGCCTCCAAAAACTATAGTAAAAATATAAGCGCGATTCAACGATCAGATTAAAAGATTCGGCTCTTTTAAGACATTACTCTTTTCTAGACCTACAACAACACCCCTTCACCGAGTGACGATTCTTCACCTCCTCAAGGGAAAACAGCCTCCGGGAACTCCAGTAAAAATCTGGGCTCGATTCAACAGTCAGATCAAAAGATTCGGCTCTTTTAAGACATTACCCTTGTCTAGACCTACAACAACAATTCTTTATCGAGATGCGATTCTGCACCTCCTCAAGGTAAAACAGCCTCCGGAAACTCCTGTAAAAATCTTATAGAATGATCCAACAATCATATCAAAAGATATGGCTCCTTTGAGAAATTACTCTTGTCTAGACCCACTAAAACACCTCTTCACCGAGTTGCGATTCTCACCTCTTCAAGGGAAAACAACCTCCGGAATCTCATGTAAAAATCTGGGCCCCATCCAATGGTCAGATAAAAAGATAAGGACCTTTTGAGACATTACTCTTGTCTAGACATACAACAACACCTCTTCACCGAGTTGCGATTCACCACCTCGTCAAGGGGAAACAGCCTCCGAAAACTATAGTAAAAATATAAGCGCGATTCAACGATCAGATTAAAAGATTCGGCTCTTTTAAGACATTACTCTTTTCTAGACCTACAACAACACCCCTTCACCGTGTTACGATTCTTCACCTCCTCAAGGGAAAACAGCCTCCGGAAACTCCTGTAAAAATCTGGGCTCGATTCAACAGTCAGATCAAAAGATTCGGCTCTTTTAAGACATTACCCTTGTCTAGACCTACAACAACAATTCTTCATCGAGTTGCGATTCTGCACCTCCTCAAGGTAAAACAGCCTCTGGAAACTCATGTAAAAATTTTGGCGCCATCCAACAGTCATATCAAAAGATATGGCTCTTTTGAGATTTTACTCTTGTCTAGACCTACAACAACACCTCTTCACCGAGTTGCGATTCTCCACCTCCTCAAAGGGAAACAGCCTCCGAAAACTCTAGCAAAAATATAAGCGCGATTCAACGATCAGATTAAAAGATTCGTCTCTTTTAAGACATTACTCTTTTCTAGACCTACAACAACACCCCTTCACCGTGTTACGATTCTTCACCTCCTCAAGGGAAAACAGCCTCCGGAAACTCCTGTAAAAATCTGGGCTCGATTCAACAGTCAGATCAAAAGATTCGGCTCTTTTAAGACATTACCCTTGTCTAGACCTACAACAACAATTCTTGATCGAGATGCGATTCTGCACCTCCTCAAGGTAAAACAGCCTCTGGAAACTCATTAAAAAAAAATTTTGGCGCCATCCAACAGTCATATCAAAAGATATGGCTCTTTTGAGATTTTACTCTTGTCTAGACCTACAACAACACCTCTTCACCGAGTTGCGATTCTCCACCTTCTCAAAGGGAAACAGCCTCCGAAAACTCTAGCAAAAATATAAGCGCGATTCAACGATCAGATTAAAAGATTCGGCTCTTTTAAGACATTACTCTTGTCTAGATGTACAACAACACCTCTTCACCGTGTTACGATTCTTCACCTCCTCAAGGTAAAACAGCCTCCGCAAACTCCTGTAAAAATCTTGGAATGATCCAACAGTCATCTCAAAAGATGTGGCTCCTTTGAGAAATTACTCTTGTCTAGACTCACCAAAACACCTCTTCACCAAGTTGCGATTCTCCCCCTCTTCAAGGGGAAACAGCCTCCGAAAACTCATGTAAAAATATAGGCGCGATATAATGGTCAGATCAAAAGATTCGACTCTTTTAAGACATTACTCTTCTCTAGACTGAGAACAACACCTCTTCACCGAAATGCGATTCTTCACCTCCTCAAGGTAAAACAGCCTCCGGAAACTCCTGTAAAAATCTTAGAATGATCCAACAATCATATCAAAAGATATGGTTCCTTTGAGAAATTACTCTTGTCTAGACCCACTAAAACACCTCTTCACCGAGTTGCGATTCTCACCTCTTCAAGGGAAAACAACCTCCGGAATCTCATGTAAAAATCTGGGGCCCATCCAATGGTCAGATAAAAAGATAAGGACCTTTTGAGACATTACTCTTGTCTAGACATACAACAACACCTCTTCACCGAGTTGCGATTCACCACCTCGTCAAGGGGAAACAGCCTCCGAAAACTATAGTAAAAATATAAGCGCGATTCAACGATCAGATTAAAAGATTCGGCTCTTTTAAGACATTACTCTTTTCTAGACCTACAACAACACCCCTTCACCGTGTTACGATTCTTCACCTCCTCAAGGGAAAACAGCCTCCGGAAACTCCTGTAAAAATCTGGGCTCGATTCAACAGTCAGATCAAAAGATTCGGCTCTTTTAAGACGTTACCCTTGTCTAGACCTACAACAACAATTCTTCATCGAGTTGCGATTCTGCACCTCCTCAAGGTAAAACAGCCTCTGGAAACTCATGTAAAAATTTTGGCGCCATCCAACAGTCATATCAAAAGATATGGCTCTTTTGAGATTTTACTCTTGTCTAGACCTACAACAACACCTCTTCACCGAGTTGCGATTCTCCACCTCCTCAAAGGGAAACAGCCTCCGAAAACTCTAGCAAAAATATAAGCGCGATTCAACGATCAGATTAAAAGATTCGTCTCTTTTAAGACATTACTCTTTTCTAGACCTACAACAACACCCCTTCACCGTGTTACGATTCTTCACCTCCTCAAGGGAAAACAGCCTCCGGAAACTCCTGTAAAAATCTGGGCTCGATTCAACAGTCAGATCAAAAGATTCGGCTCTTTTAAGACATTACCCTTGTCTAGACCTACAACAACAATTCTTCATCGAGTTGCGATTCTGCACCTCCTCAAGGTAAAACAGCCTCTGGAAACTCATGTAAAAATTTTGGCGCCATCCAACAGTCATATCAAAAGATATGGCTCTTTTGAGATTTTACTCTTGTCTACACCTACAACAACACCTCTTCACCGAGTTGCGATTCTCCACCTCCTCAAAGGGAAACAGCCTCCGAAAACTCTAGCAAAAATATAAGCGCGATTCAACGATCAGATTAAAAGATTCGGCTCTTTTAAGACATTACTCTTGTCTAGATGTACAACAACACCTCTTCACCGTGTTACGATTCTTCACCTCCTCAAGGTAAAACAGCCTCCGCAAACTCCTGTAAAAATCTTGGAATGATCCAACAGTCATCTCAAAAGATGTGGCTCCTTTGAGAAATTACTCTTGTCTAGACTCACCAAAACACCTCTTCACCAAGTTGCGATTCTCCCCCTCTTCAAGGGGAAACAGCCTCCGAAAACTCATGTAAAAATATAGGCGCGATATAATGGTCAGATCAAAAGATTCGACTCTTTTAAGACATTACTCTTCTCTAGACTGAGAACAACACCTCTTCACCGAAATGCGATTCTTCACCTCCTCAAGGTAAAACAGCCTCCGGAAACTCCTGTAAAAATCTTATAGAATGATCCAACAATCATATCAAAAGATATGGCTCCTTTGAGAAATTACTCTTGTCTAGACCCACTAAAACACCTCTTCACCGAGTTGCGATTCTCACCTCTTCAAGGGAAAACAACCTCCGGAATCTCATGTAAAAATCTGGGCCCCATCCAATGGTCAGATAAAAAGATAAGGACCTTTTGAGACATTACTCTTGTCTAGACATACAACAACACCTCTTCACCGAGTTGCGATTCACCACCTCGTCAAGGGGAAACAGCCTCCGAAAACTATAGTAAAAATATAAGCGCGATTCAACGATCAGATTAAAAGATTCGGCTCTTTTAAGACATTACTCTTTTCTAGACCTACAACAACACCCCTTCACCGTGTTACGATTCTTCACCTCCTCAAGGGAAAACAGCCTCCGGAAACTCCTGTAAAAATCTGGGCTCGATTCAACAGTCAGATCAAAAGATTCGGCTCTTTTAAGACGTTACCCTTGTCTAGACCTACAACAACAATTCTTCATCGAGTTGCGATTCTGCACCTCCTCAAGGTAAAACAGCCTCTGGAAACTCATGTAAAAATTTTGGCGCCATCCAACAGTCATATCAAAAGATATGGCTCTTTTGAGATTTTACTCTTGTCTACACCTACAACAACACCTCTTCACCGAGTTGCGATTCTCCACCTCCTCAAAGGGAAACAGCCTCCGAAAACTCTAGCAAAAATATAAGCGCGATTCAACGATCAGATTAAAAGATTCGTCTCTTTTAAGACATTACTCTTTTCTAGACCTACAACAACACCCCTTCACCGTGTTACGATTCTTCACCTCCTCAAGGGAAAACAGCCTCCGGAAACTCCTGTAAAAATCTGGGCTCGATTCAACAGTCAGATCAAAAGATTCGGCTCTTTTAAGACATTACCCTTGTCTAGACCTACAACAACAATTCTTCATCGAGTTGCGATTCTGCACCTCCTCAAGGTAAAACAGCCTCTGGAAACTCATGTAAAAATTTTGGCGCCATCCAACAGTCATATCAAAAGATATGGCTCTTTTGAGATTTTACTCTTGTCTACACCTACAACAACACCTCTTCACCGAGTTGCGATTCTCCACCTCCTCAAAGGGAAACAGCCTCCGAAAACTCTAGCAAAAATATAAGCGCGATTCAACGATCAGATTAAAAGATTCGGCTCTTTTAAGACATTACTCTTGTCTAGATGTACAACAACACCTCTTCACCGTGTTACGATTCTTCACCTCCTCAAGGTAAAACAGCCTCCGCAAACTCCTGTAAAAATCTTGGAATGATCCAACAGTCATCTCAAAAGATGTGGCTCCTTTGAGAAATTACTCTTGTCTAGACTCACCAAAACACCTCTTCACCAAGTTGCGATTCTCCCCCTCTTCAAGGGGAAACAGCCTCCGAAAACTCATGTAAAAATATAGGCGCGATATAATGGTCAGATCAAAAGATTCGACTCTTTTAAGACATTACTCTTCTCTAGACTGAGAACAACACCTCTTCACCGAAATGCGATTCTTCACCTCCTCAAGGTAAAACAGCCTCCGGAAACTCCTGTAAAAATCTTATAGAATGATCCAACAATCATATCAAAAGATATGGCTCCTTTGAGAAATTACTCTTGTCTAGACCCACTAAAACACCTCTTCACCGAGTTGCGATTCTCACCTCTTCAAGGGAAAACAACCTCCGGAATCTCATGTAAAAATCTGGGCCCCATCCAATGGTCAGATAAAAAGATAAGGACCTTTTGAGACATTACTCTTGTCTAGACATACAACAACACCTCTTCACCGAGTTGCGATTCACCACCTCGTCAAGGGGAAACAGCCTCCGAAAACTATAGTAAAAATATAAGCGCGATTCAACGATCAGATTAAAAGATTCGGCTCTTTTAAGACATTACTCTTTTCTAGACCTACAACAACACCCCTTCACCGTGTTACGATTCTTCACCTCCTCAAGGGAAAACAGCCTCCGGAAACTCCTGTAAAAATCTGGGCTCGATTCAACAGTCAGATCAAAAGATTCGGCTCTTTTAAGACATTACCCTTGTCTAGACCTACAACAACAATTCTTCATCGAGTTGCGATTCTGCACCTCCTCAAGGTAAAACAGCCTCTGGAAACTCATGTAAAAATTTTGGCGCCATCCAACAGTCATATCAAAAGATATGGCTCTTTTGAGATTTTACTCTTGTCTACACCTACAACAACACCTCTTCACCGAGTTGCGATTCTCCACCTCCTCAAAGGGAAACAGCCTCCGAAAACTCTAGCAAAAATATAAGCGCGATTCAACGATCAGATTAAAAGATTCGGCTCTTTTAAGACATTACTCTTGTCTAGATGTACAACAACACCTCTTCACCGTGTTACGATTCTTCACCTCCTCAAGGTAAAACAGCCTCCGCAAACTCCTGTAAAAATCTTGGAATGATCCAACAGTCATCTCAAAAGATGTGGCTCCTTTGAGAAATTACTCTTGTCTAGACTCACCAAAACACCTCTTCACCAAGTTGCGATTCTCCCCCTCTTCAAGGGGAAACAGCCTCCGAAAACTCATGTAAAAATATAGGTGCGATATAATGGTCAGATCAAAAGATTCGACTCTTTTAAGACATTACTCTTCTCTAGACTGAGAACAACACCTCTTCACCGAAATGCGATTCTTCACCTCCTCAAGGTAAAACAGCCTCCGGAAACTCCTGTAAAAATCTTATAGAATGATCCAACAATCATATCAAAAGATATGGCTCCTTTGAGAAATTACTCTTGTCTAGACCCACTAAAACACCTCTTCACCGAGTTGCGATTCTCACCTCTTCAAGGGAAAACAACCTCCGGAATCTCATGTAAAAATCTGGGCCCCATCCAATGGTCAGATAAAAAGATAAGGACCTTTTGAGACATTACTCTTGTCTAGACATACAACAACACCTCTTCACCGAGTTGCGATTCACCACCTCGTCAAGGGGAAACAGCCTCCGAAAACTATAGTAAAAATATAAGCGCGATTCAACGATCAGATTAAAAGATTCGGCTCTTTTAAGACATTACTCTTTTCTAGACCTACAACAACACCCCTTCACCGTGTTACGATTCTTCACCTCCTCAAGGGAAAACAGCCTCCGGAAACTCCTGTAAAAATCTGGGCTCGATTCAACAGTCAGATCAAAAGATTCGGCTCTTTTAAGACATTACCCTTGTCTAGACCTACAACAACAATTCTTCATCGAGTTGCGATTCTGCACCTCCTCAAGGTAAAACAGCCTCTGGAAACTCATGTAAAAATTTTGGCGCCATCCAACAGTCATATCAAAAGATATGGCTCTTTTGAGATTTTACTCTTGTCTACACCTACAACAACACCTCTTCACCGAGTTGCGATTCTCCACCTCCTCAAAGGGAAACAGCCTCCGAAAACTCTAGCAAAAATATAAGCGCGATTCAACGATCAGATTAAAAGATTCGGCTCTTTTAAGACATTACTCTTGTCTAGATGTACAACAACACCTCTTCACCGTGTTACGATTCTTCACCTCCTCAAGGTAAAACAGCCTCCGCAAACTCCTGTAAAAATCTTGGAATGATCCAACAGTCATCTCAAAAGATGTGGCTCCTTTGAGAAATTACTCTTGTCTAGACTCACCAAAACACCTCTTCACCAAGTTGCGATTCTCCCCCTCTTCAAGGGGAAACAGCCTCCGAAAACTCATGTAAAAATATAGGTGCGATATAATGGTCAGATCAAAAGATTCGACTCTTTTAAGACATTACTCTTCTCTAGACTGAGAACAACACCTCTTCACCGAAATGCGATTCTTCACCTCCTCAAGGTAAAACAGCCTCCGGAAACTCCTGTAAAAATCTTATAGAATGATCCAACAATCATATCAAAAGATATGGCTCCTTTGAGAAATTACTCTTGTCTAGACCCACTAAAACACCTCTTCACCGAGTTGCGATTCTCACCTCTTCAAGGGAAAACAACCTCCGGAATCTCATGTAAAAATCTGGGCCCCATCCAATGGTCAGATAAAAAGATAAGGACCTTTTGAGACATTACTCTTGTCTAGACATACAACAACACCTCTTCACCGAGTTGCGATTCACCACCTCGTCAAGGGGAAACAGCCTCCGAAAACTATAGTAAAAATATAAGCGCGATTCAACGATCAGATTAAAAGATTCGGCTCTTTTAAGACATTACTCTTTTCTAGACCTACAACAACACCCCTTCACCGTGTTACGATTCTTCACCTCCTCAAGGGAAAACAGCCTCCGGAAACTCCTGTAAAAATCTGGGCTCGATTCAACAGTCAGATCAAAAGATTCGGCTCTTTTAAGACATTACCCTTGTCTAGACCTACAACAACAATTCTTCATCGAGTTGCGATTCTGCACCTCCTCAAGGTAAAACAGCCTCTGGAAACTCATGTAAAAATTTTGGCGCCATCCAACAGTCATATCAAAAGATATGGCTCTTTTGAGATTTTACTCTTGTCTACACCTACAACAACACCTCTTCACCGAGTTGCGATTCTCCACCTCCTCAAAGGGAAACAGCCTCCGAAAACTCTAGCAAAAATATAAGCGCGATTCAACGATCAGATTAAAAGATTCGGCTCTTTTAAGACATTACTCTTGTCTAGATGTACAACAACACCTCTTCACCGTGTTACGATTCTTCACCTCCTCAAGGTAAAACAGCCTCCGCAAACTCCTGTAAAAATCTTGGAATGATCCAACAGTCATCTCAAAAGATGTGGCTCCTTTGAGAAATTACTCTTGTCTAGACTCACCAAAACACCTCTTCACCAAGTTGCGATTCTCCCCCTCTTCAAGGGGAAACAGCCTCCGAAAACTCATGTAAAAATATAGGTGCGATATAATGGTCAGATCAAAAGATTCGACTCTTTTAAGACATTACTCTTCTCTAGACTGAGAACAACACCTCTTCACCGAAATGCGATTCTTCACCTCCTCAAGGTAAAACAGCTTCCGGAAACTCCTGTAAAAATCTTATAGAATGATCCAACAATCATATCAAAAGATATGGCTCCTTTGAGAAATTACTCTTGTCTAGACCCACTAAAACACCTCTTCACCGAGTTGCGATTCTCACCTCTTCAAGGGAAAACAACCTCCGGAATCTCATGTAAAAATCTGGGCCCCATCCAATGGTCAGATAAAAAGATAAGGACCTTTTGAGACATTACTCTTGTCTAGACATACAACAACACCTCTTCACCGAGTTGCGATTCACCACCTCGTCAAGGGGAAACAGCCTCCGAAAACTATAGTAAAAATATAAGCGCGATTCAACGATCAGATTAAAAGATTCGGCTCTTTTAAGACATTACTCTTTTCTAGACCTACAACAACACCCCTTCACCGTGTTACGATTCTTCACCTCCTCAAGGGAAAACAGCCTCCGGAAACTCCTGTAAAAATCTGGGCTCGATTCAACAGTCAGATCAAAAGATTCGGCTCTTTTAAGACATTACCCTTGTCTAGACCTACAACAACAATTCTTCATCGAGTTGCGATTCTGCACCTCCTCAAGGTAAAACAGCCTCTGGAAACTCATGTAAAAATTTTGGCGCCATCCAACAGTCATATCAAAAGATATGGCTCTTTTGAGATTTTACTCTTGTCTAGACCTACAACAACACCTCTTCACCGAGTTGCGATTCTCCACCTCCTCAAAGGGAAACAGCCTCCGAAAACTCTAGCAAAAATATAAGCGCGATTCAACGATAAGATTAAAAGATTCGGCTCTTTTAAGACATTACTCTTGTCTAGATGTACAACAACACCTCTTCACCGTGTTACGATTCTTCACCTCCTCAAGGTAAAACAGCCTCCGCAAACTCCTGTAAAAATCTTGGAATGATCCAACAGTCATCTCAAAAGATGTGGCTCCTTTGAGAAATTACTCTTGTCTAGACTCACCAAAACACCTCTTCACCAAGTTGCGATTCTCCCCCTCTTCAAGGGGAAACAGCCTCCGAAAACTCATGTAAAAATATAGGTGCGATATAATGGTCAGATCAAAAGATTCGACTCTTTTAAGACATTACTCTTCTCTAGACTGAGAACAACACCTCTTCACCGAAATGCGATTCTTCACCTCCTCAAGGTAAAACAGCCTCCGGAAACTCCTGTAAAAATCTTATAGAATGATCCAACAATCATATCAAAAGATATGGCTCCTTTGAGAAATTACTCTTGTCTAGACCCACTAAAACACCTCTTCACCGAGTTGCGATTCTCACCTCTTCAAGGGAAAACAACCTCCGGAATCTCATGTAAAAATCTGGGCCCCATCCAATGGTCAGATAAAAAGATAAGGACCTTTTGAGACATTACTCTTGTCTAGACATACAACAACACCTCTTCACCAAGTTGCGTTTCACCACCTCGTCAAGGGGAAACAGCCTCCGAAAACTATAGTAAAAATATAAGCGCGATTCAACGATCAGATTAAAAGATTCGGCTCTTTTAAGACATTACTCTTTTCTAGACCTACAACAACACCCCTTCACCGAGTTACGATTCTTCACCTCCTCAAGGGAAAACAGCCTCCGGGAACTCCAGTAAAAATCTGGGCTCGATTCAACAGTCAGATCAAAAGATTCGGCTCTTTTAAGACATTACCCTTGTCTAGACCTACAACAACAATTCTTCATCGAGATGCGATTCTGCACCTCCTCAAGGTAAAACAGCCTCTGGAAACTCATGTAAAAAAAATTTTGGCGCCATCCAACAGTCATATCAAAAGATATGGCTCTTTTGAGATTTTACTCTTGTCTAGACCTACAACAACACCTCTTCACCGAGTTGCGATTCTCCACCTTCTCAAAGGGAAACAGCCTCCGAAAACTCTAGCAAAAATATAAGCGCGATTCAACGATCAGATTAAAAGATTCGGCTCTTTTAAGACATTACTCTTGTCTAGATGTACAACAACACCTCTTCACCGTGTTACGATTCTTCACCTCCTCAAGGTAAAACAGCCTCCGCAAACTCCTGTAAAAATCTTGGAATGATCCAACAGTCATATCAAAAGATATGGCTCCTTTGAGAAATTACTCTTGTCTAGACTCACTAAAACACCTCTTCACCAAGTTGCGATTCTCCACCTCTTCAAGGGGAAACAGCCTCCGAAAACTCATGTAAAAATATAGGCGCGATATAATGGTCAGATCAAAAGATTCGACTCTTTTAAGACATTACTCTTCTCTAGACTGAGAACAACACCTCTTCACCGAAATGCGATTCTTCACCTCCTCAAGGTAAAACAGCCTCCGGAAACTCCTGTAAAAATCTTAGAATGATCCAACAATCATATCAAAAGATATGGCTCCTTTGAGAAATTACTCTTGTCTAGACCCACTAAAACACCTCTTCACCGAGTTGCGATTCTCACCTCTTCAAGGGAAAATGATGTGCCGTGAATGATTTGAAAATCGGCAACAATGAATTATAATGAAAATGGATGAAGGATGGGTCTGGTTGTGTTGTCTTTCTTTTGGTATTTAGGCTGGATTGTAGTGATTTAAGGTAAATAAGATGGAGATAGACTAGAATGATACTTTGATAAGTCGATCTGGACGCCACAAAGATCAATCTAGGATTTCGACGCCACACTCTTTGTGATTGAAGAGTGATAAGTCAGGTAGGGTTCTTCACAAAACGAATTTGGAAGAACAACTCTTAATTCTCTGAATTAAGTTTTCAAATCTTGGCCAAAAGTGTTTTTCTTCATATTCTGATACATATTTATCTTTGGAACATCCCTCCAAAGTTAGGTGAATTCAACATGACAGAAGTCAAGCCTAAAAACTAGACTTTTAATAAAGCAAGTAGACAAATTTAACTAACAGACGTTTTTTTTGACATTTCTAAAACATATGCAGACTAAATTTAAAACAGCCATAACTTTTGACACAAAAGTCCAATGCTATCATGGTTGGACAATATAGAAAGATCACGTTCTGAACTTGAATTTTACCTACATAAATCTTGTTTTCACATGCATTGGATGACTTCAAATTCGGGTTCAAATCCATCTACTGTTCTGACCGTAAACAGCATCAATTCCTTCACTTGCATTATCAATCCAAATACAAGTAGCCCAGCATGAAAGAACCATTAAGGGCTTTTCCCATCTCCAAGTTCCAATTGTAGGTAAATAAGCACCCTTGAACCAATTTCAAACTGATTGCTAATTTTTAACTCCGACGCAGCTTCAATCATTGCAATTTGATTCGTCAAGGCCCGTTGTAGTTGTTTCGCTCTCGCTCTTGTCATTGGACCATATGAATCCTCTTGCATATTAGATTCAGCTTTACGAGATGGATTATAATTCCCATGATGCACATCATCAGCCCCGGGTTGAAAATGATTTGTCCTCAAATCAGAATCGTCATCATCATCCAAGTACGGAGATAAGTCTTTCACATTAAAAGTAGCTGATACGTTGTAATCACCAGGAAGATCTACCTTATACGCATTGTCATTCACCTTCTCTATAATACGAAATGGACCGTCAGCTCTTGGCATCAACTTGGACTTACGTTTGCTTGGAAATCTGCCCTTGCTAATATGAATCCAAACAAGATCTCCAGGTTCAAACCTGACCATCTTTCGCCCCTTGTTAGCTTGTTTAGCATACTTTGTTGTTTTCTCCTCAATATGTAGTCGAACCTGCTCATGTAGTTTCTTCATCAATTCTGCCTTTCTAATTCCATCCATAGATGTCCTCTCATCAATTGGAATATGAACAAGATCAATAGGAACACAAGGATTAAAGCCATAGACAACCTCAAATGGTGAAAATTTTGTAGCCCCATGCACACTACGATTATATGCAAACTCCACAATCGGCAAACAAGTATCCCAACTCTTCAAATTCTTATGTATAACAGCTCGTAACAAAGAAGATAAAGTTCGGTTTACTACCTCAGTTTGTCCATCAGTTTGTGGATGACATGTCGTACTGAAAAGTAACTTTGTTCCAAGTTTCCTCCAAAGAGTCTTCCAAAAGTGGCTTAAGAACTTTGTATCACAATCAGAGACAATGCTTTTAGGAATTCTATGCAAACGAACAATCTCTTGAAAGAACAAATCAGCAACATGTACTGCATCGTCAGTTTTCATACAAGGAATGAAATGGGAAATTTTGGAGAATCGATCAGCCACCACCATTATTAAATCCTTCCCACGTTGTGTTCTTGGTAATCCAAGTACGATTTGAAAATCGACTTTAGAAAACAATACAGCACCATGCAACTCATCAAGCAAATCATCAAGTCTGGGTATAGAAAATCGATACTTAACTGTTATTTTGTTGATAGCACGGCTGTCCATACACATCCTCATGGTACCATCTTTCTTCGGAACAAGCAAAGTAGGTACGGAACATGGACTAAGTGATTCTCGCACATAACCCTTCTCTAAGAGCTCACCGACCTGCCTTTGAATCTTTTTTGCTTCCTCTGGATTACATCTGTATGCTAGTCTATTAGGAAGTGAAGCTCCCGGCACCAAATCAATTTGATGCTCAATACCACGAATAGGTGGTAATCCTTTAGGTAATTCATCTGGAAACACATCTTTAAATTCTTCAAGTAATTCCTTAATCTGTCTTGGTAAGTCCAATCCTTCTACTTGTAGTAGTTGCTTTGCCCAGACCATGAAAACAATCCCTGTTGCGGCTAATGCTTGTTTGATGTCTCCTTTTTTGGCTAACAACAGCCCCTTTCGTGATGTCACCTCCTTTTGTTGGCTTCGTAACTGATCCTCTCTAACTTGTTGAGAACTCAGTGGTAACAAGTTCACCTTCTTTCCATTCAGCATAAAAGAATAAGTGTTCTTTCGTCCATTGTAGGTCACATCCTTATCAAACTGCCATGGACGACCCAACAACAAATGGCTAGCTGACATTGGTGCAACATCACATAAAACCTCGTCATGATAGGTTTTAATGGAAAAAGGTATACGAACTTGCTTTGTCACCCGAATCTCCCCATTCTCATTCAGCCATCGCAAACTATAGGGTCTGGGATGTGGAAGGGTATTTAAACCCAATTTCTCCACCAAGGTAGTTGACGCAACATTAGTGCAACTTCCATTATCAATGATCATCCCGCACACCTTATCTCGAATCTGACATCGAGTATGAAAGATGTTCTTGCGTTGCTCATCACTAACGTCAATTTGTGCATTCAGAACCCGTTGAACAACCAACAAATCTCCTTTCACTGGTTCGAAATCCTCTTCTTGTTCAGCCACTTGTACCTCATCTTCGTTTTCAGTTTCAACCTCATCTCCACTAATCAGCTCTCCATGATCCCCATGCAAAATCATCACCCTTTTATTTGGACATTCAGAAGCAATATGCCCATGTCCCAAGCACTTGAAGCACTTAATGTCCCGAGACCTCCTAAGGTGTTGAGGTTCTGTCACCTTCTCCTTTCCCTTCAAAGAATCAGAACTGGTGTTCCCCTTGCTAAACTCCACCTTCTCATCTCGTTTAGGTGTGCTCCATGTTTGTGTAGGCGTAGAAACAGCCCTTGTCGCGCTTGACGTAGTTCCACCAGTTCGGACACCTCCTCGTCTCTGCTGCCTCTCTACTCTGGTTGCAAGCTTTATAACATCCTCAAGGAAGATGTACGACTGTAACTCAACAACATTAGCTATATCCTTCCTCAACCCTTCAAGAAATCTAGCTATTGTTTGCTCTTGAGGTTCCATCAATTCACATCGAATCAGCAGCAGCTCAAACTCTTTCACATACTCTTCCACAGTCAAAGATCCTTGTCGCAAAGTTTGAAGTCTGATGTATAGCTCCTGTTTATAGTAATCAGGAACAAATCTCTTCTTCATCACTCTTTTCATAGTTGCCCATGTTGCAATCTCCTCCTCTTCATCCCTTCTCCTCTGAATCTTTAAGTTTTCCCACCATAAAAGAGCATAATCTGTAAACTCAAGTGCTGCCACCTTGCACTTCCTTTCTTCAGAATATTCATACCATTCAAACACCTTTTCAACCTTCTGAATCCACTCCAAGTATTCCTCAGGTGAACTACTTCCTCTAAACGGTGGAATCTTAAGTTTGAGACCATTAGGAGGATTATAATTCTGCCTTCTTGGTCTGACCCTATCATCAGCCTCATCATCCCCATTTGGATCTTCGTCAGCTTCTATAATATCATTTCGTGGCACCCTAAGTGCTTGCCTCGGTTGGGGTTGCAAATTATTTCTTTGCATCCTTTGTATAAGGGTATTCAACTGTTCACGAATTCCCGTCATCTCATCCCGGATCTCAGCATGAGATCGTTGTAAGCCCATAACCTGTGCCTGTTCCAAACTTAACCCTCTTGGCAAATCTTCTTTATCTCCAGCCATAGTTAAGTTTATCAACCTCAATTCCAGCAAACCTTTCTTCTTTTTTTTTTTTTTTTTTTGGCTCCCGCCTAAGATCGCAACTGATGCTCTGATACCAGATGGTGTGCCGTGAATGATTTGAAAATCGGCAACAATGAATTATAATGAAAATGGATGAAGGATGGGTCTGGTTGTGTTGTCTTTCTTTTGGTATTTAGGCTGGATTGTAGTGATTTAAGGTAAATAAGATGGAGATAGACTAGAATGATACTTTGATAAGTCGATCTGGACGCCACAAAGATCAATCTAGGATTTCGATGCCACACTCTTTGTGATTGAAGAGTGATAAGTCAGGTAGGGTTCTTCACAAAACGAATTTGGAAGAACAACTCTTAATTCTCTGAATTAAGTTTTCAAATCTTGGCCAAAAGTGTTTTTCTTCATATTCTGATACATATTTATCTTTGGAACATCCCTCCAAAGTTAGGTGAATTCAACATGACAGAAGTCAAGCCTAAAAACTAGACTTTTAATAAAGCAAGTAGACAAATTTAACTAACAGACGTTTTTTTTGACATTTCTAAAACATATGCAGACTAAATTTAAAACAGCCATAACTTTTGACACAAAAGTCCAATGCTATCATGGTTGGACAATATAGAAAGATCACGTTCTGAACTTGAATTTTACCTACATAAATCTTGTTTTCACATGCATTGGATGACTTCAAATTCGGGTTCAAATCCATCTACTGTTCTGACCGTAAACAGCATCAATTCCTTCACTTGCATTATCAATCCAAATACAAGTAGCCCAGCATGAAAAGAACCATTAAGGGCTTTTCCCATCTCCAAGTTCCAATTGTAGGTAAATAAGCACCCTTGAACCAATTTCAAACTGATTGCTAATTTTTAACTCCGACGCAGCTTCAATCATTGCAATTTGATTCGTCAAGGCCCGTTGTAGTTGTTTCGCTCTCGCTCTTGTCATTGGACCATATGAATCCTCTTGCATATTAGATTCAGCTTTACGAGATGGATTATAATTCCCATGATGCACATCAGAAAACAACCTCCGGAATCTCATGTAAAAATCTGGGCCCCATCCAATGGTCAGATAAAAAGATAAGGACCTTTTGAGACATTACTCTTGTCTAGACATACAACAACACCTCTTCACCGAGTTGCGATTCACCACCTCGTCAAGGGGAAACAGCCTCCGAAAACTATAGTAAAAATATAAGCGCGATTCAACGATCAGATTAAAAGATTCGGCTCTTTTAAGACATTACTCTTTTCTAGACCTACAACAACACCCCTTCACCGTGTTACGATTCTTCACCTCCTCAAGGGAAAACAGCCTCCGGAAACTCCTGTAAAAATCTGGGCTCGATTCAACAGTCAGATCAAAAGATTCGGCTCTTTTAAGACATTACCCTTGTCTAGACCTACAACAACAATTCTTCATCGAGTTGCGATTCTGCACCTCCTCAAGGTAAAACAGCCTCTGGAAACTCATGTAAAAATTTTGGCGCCATCCAACAGTCATATCAAAAGATATGGCTCTTTTGAGATTTTACTCTTGTCTACACCTACAACAACACCTCTTCACCGAGTTGCGATTCTCCACCTCCTCAAAGGGAAACAGCCTCCGAAAACTCTAGCAAAAATATAAGCGCGATTCAACGATCAGATTAAAAGATTCGGCTCTTTTAAGACATTACTCTTGTCTAGATGTACAACAACACCTCTTCACCGTGTTACGATTCTTCACCTCCTCAAGGTAAAACAGCCTCCGCAAACTCCTGTAAAAATCTTGGAATGATCCAACAGTCATCTCAAAAGATGTGGCTCCTTTGAGAAATTACTCTTGTCTAGACTCACCAAAACACCTCTTCACCAAGTTGCGATTCTCCCCCTCTTCAAGGGGAAACAGCCTCCGAAAACTCATGTAAAAATATAGGTGCGATATAATATAGGCCCCATCCAATGGTCAGATAAAAAGATAAGGACCTTTTGAGACATTACTCTTGTCTAGATGTACAACAACACCTCTTCACCGTGTTACGATTCTTCACCTCCTCAAGGGGAAACAGCCTCCGAAAACTATAGTAAAAATATAAGCGCGATTCAACGATCAGATTAAAAGATTCGGCTCTTTTAAGACATTACTCTTTTCTAGACCTACAACAACACCCCTTCACCGTGTTACGATTCTTCACCTCCTCAAGGGAAAACAGCCTCCGGAAACTCCTGTAAAAATCTGGGCTCGATTCAACAGTCAGATCAAAAGATTCGGCTCTTTTAAGACATTACCCTTGTCTAGACCTACAACAACAATTCTTCATCGAGTTGCGATTCTGCACCTCCTCAAGGTAAAACAGCCTCTGGAAACTCATGTAAAAATTTTGGCGCCATCCAACAGTCATATCAAAAGATATGGCTCTTTTGAGATTTTACTCTTGTCTACACCTACAACAACACCTCTTCACCGAGTTGCGATTCTCCACCTCCTCAAAGGGAAACAGCCTCCGAAAACTCTAGCAAAAATATAAGCGCAATTCAACGATCAGATTAAAAGATTCGGCTCTTTTAAGACATTACTCTTGTCTAGATGTACAACAACACCTCTTCACCGTGTTACGATTCTTCACCTCCTCAAGGTAAAACAGCCTCCGCAAACTCCTGTAAAAATCTTGGAATGATCCAACAGTCATCTCAAAAGATGTGGCTCCTTTGAGAAATTACTCTTGTCTAGACTCACCAAAACACCTATTCACCAAGTTGCGATTCTCCCCCTCTTCAAGGGGAAACAGCCTCCGAAAACTCATGTAAAAATATAGGTGCGATATAATGGTCAGATCAAAAGATTCGACTCTTTTAAGACATTACTCTTCTCTAGACTGAGAACAACACCTCTTCACCGAAATGCGATTCTTCACCTCCTCAAGGTAAAACAGCCTCCGGAAACTCCTGTAAAAATCTTATAGAATGATCCAACAATCATATCAAAAGATATGGCTCCTTTGAGAAATTACTCTTGTCTAGACCCACTAAAACACCTCTTCACCGAGTTGCGATTCTCACCTCTTCAAGGGAAAACAACCTCCGGAATCTCATGTAAAAATCTGGGCCCCATCCAATGGTCAGATAAAAAGATAAGGACCTTTTGAGACGTTACTCTTGTCTAGACATACAACAACACCTCTTCACCGAGTTGCGATTCACCACCTCGTCAAGGGGAAACAGCCTCCGAAAACTATAGTAAAAATATAAGCGCGATTCAACGATCAGATTAAAAGATTCGGCTCTTTTAAGACATTACTCTTTTCTAGACCTACAACAACACCCCTTCACCGTGTTACGATTCTTCACCTCCTCAAGGGAAAACAGCCTCCGGAAACTCCTGTAAAAATCTGGGCTCGATTCAACAGTCAGATCAAAAGATTCGGCTCTTTTAAGACATTACCCTTGTCTAGACCTACAACAACAATTCTTCATCGAGTTGCGATTCTGCACCTCCTCAAGGTAAAACAGCCTCTGGAAACTCATGTAAAAATTTTGGCGCCATCCAACAGTCATATCAAAAGATATGGCTCTTTTGAGATTTTACTCTTGTCTACACCTACAACAACACCTCTTCACCGAGTTGCGATTCTCCACCTCCTCAAAGGGAAACAGCCTCCGAAAACTCTAGCAAAAATATAAGCGCGATTCAACGATCAGATTAAAAGATTCGGCTCTTTTAAGACATTACTCTTGTCTAGATGTACAACAACACCTCTTCACCGTGTTACGATTCTTCACCTCCTCAAGGTAAAACAGCCTCCGCAAACTCCTGTAAAAATCTTGGAATGATCCAACAGTCATCTCAAAAGATGTGGCTCCTTTGAGAAATTACTCTTGTCTAGACTCACCAAAACACCTCTTCACCAAGTTGCGATTCTTTTTTTTTTGGTAAGCTGACTTATGTATTAAAAGAAAATGATACAAAGAATATAATGGGCATACCCAAGATTTACAATGAGGACAGAAACGAAAACCAACAAATGGCTACAGGCTAGCCACAACAAAACAAAAACTTGGACCAACTAGATATGCTAGGGGTACAAAAACAACCAGCTAAACATCAAATTAAGAGTCCATGTTATTGACCCTCCAAAGTCTTTGGATCCTTATGTTTTCATCTGTTTGTTGAACATTCCTTATCAAAACAAGCTTATCGCGAATGATACATTCGATTTGATCAAAAACCAAATTCGAAGCTTTAGACACATCTGCAAAGATCCTTGCATTCCGTTCTTGCCAGATACAATACACTGTAGCTGCGAAACCCAGTTTACGAGAAAAGTTGACGAAACTTTTTCCATGCCAAGAGACAGTGGCTAATCGAATCCATTCATCCAAGCTTTTTGTCATTCTTGGAATGTCACATCTATCACAAACATTCCACCATAATGCTTTCGCAAAGGAGCATTCAAAGAACAAGTGGTTGTGATCTTCATTATTGCAGAGACAGAGTGAGCACCTATTGGGACCATGAATACCAAACCGATGAAGTCTATCCTGCGTTGAGAGTTTCCGTTGGATAGCCACCCAAAAAAGAAATGCATGTCTTGGGACAGCATTCTTGAACCACACGATGTCATGCCAATCAACCATTTGATGATGAATTCTTAGTTGTTCCCAAGCTACTTTGATTGAGAAACTCTGATTTGGCGAATCCAACCAAACAATCTCATCCTTTTGCCCCTTAGGAGTAGAGGTGGAAGGAATAGCTTCTAAAATGGGGTGCCAGCCAATAGCATGAGTGATAGGAATTCTCCATTCTAAGTTATTAATCAGCACGTTCACTCTCGCGTTGTGTTCCATACCTGAATCATAGATGAAACGTTCACCGTAGGTATCAGCGAGCGGGCTGTGAGGATGCCAATTGTCAAACCATAGAGAGGTTGTCATTCCATCTCCGATGACGTGCTTCATCTTCGGCCATGCTAAGGATCTGAGCTTTAGAATCTTTCCCCAAGCCCAAGAGCAGCTTCCTGGCGCCTTGATTGTCCAGAAATTCCTACCTCGCAAGAGATTGGATCTGATCCAAGTAGACCAGATTGAGCCATCTGAGTCATCGCACAAGTTCCAAATATGTTTCAACAAGGCAATCTTGTTCCATTCTGCTATCCTTTTTATGCCTAGCCCCCCTCCTTTTTTGGAAGACATACCTGATCCCAAGCCACTTTAGCCCTGGTAGTGCTCATATCTGAACCTGACCAAAGAAAGGATCTCATAATTTGCTCAACATTTTTCACTACTTCCCCAGGTAATAGGAATAGAGATGCCCAATAGACCTGGATGGAGAATAAGACTGAGTTAATCAGTTGTACTCGCCCTGCGAAAGAGAGTGTTCTACAGGTCCAATGTCGAACTTTGGCGGTAATTCGATCCACGAGGCCCTTACAATTAACAGCCTTTAGTCTGGACGAGATAAGAGGCACTCCCAAATATTTCATAGGAAGCTCCCCCTCTCTAAACCCAAGAATACTGATAATCTGTTCCCTCTCAGCTCCTAACGAACCGCTCAAGAAGATGTCACTTTTGTTTGGATTTGGATATAGACCTGATAGAACCTGAAACTCTGTGAGTACATTTTTGATCATACGGATTGAATGTACATCCCCTTTGCTGAATATCATCAAGTCGTCGGCAAAGCAAAGATGAGAAATTTTGTCCTTCTTGCATCTCCAGTGGAACTTGAAGTTTTGGTTGGCACTCATATTGCAGAACAGCCCTGACAGGATTTCCATGCATAGGACAAACAAATATGGAGATAATGGATCACCTTGTCTCAGCCCTCTCCCCCCTTGGAAGTAACCCGCAAGTTCACCGTTGACGTTGATTGAGAATTGACATGATGTAACACAAACCATGATCCAATCAATGACTGTTCTAGGGAATCCCATTTTTATCAACGTAGCATCAACGAAATCCCACCGAACAGAGTCATAAGCCTTCATCAGGTCTACTTTCATAGCACAACGAGCAGGACCCGTAGTTGTGTGATAGCCTTTCATTAGTTCCTGAGACAAAAGAATATTGTCGCTGATTCTCCGTCCAGAGATAAAAGCTGTTTGATACGGACCTACTAAGGATGGTAAAACAACTTTCATTCTCCCAGCTAGAATCTTCGCGATGCATTTGTATACTGTATTGCAGCAAGATATAGGACGAAAATCTGTCAACCTCGTAGGATTAGCAACTTTAGGGATAAGGGAAATGGATGTAGCATTCATTTCTTTAAGCATTCTACGAGTCTGGAAGAAGGAGCTAACAGCGTTGATTACATCTTCCCCCACTATGTGCCACATTCTTTTGAAGAAACCTGCGTTGAAGCCATCTGGACCAGGAGCTTTGTTGTTTTTTCAAACTAAACATAGCATGCTTAATCTCCTCTCTTGTGACATCTTGTGCTAGTACATGCTGTTGAGTTGCCGACAATTTGTAAATAATTGCCGATTGCATCACTTCCTCGTTCAGGACCCTAGGCATCTGTTCCACTCCCAATACACGCTGGAAGTATGCAATTACTTCTGATTTGACTGCCTCGTGTCCTTCAGCGACTTCTCCATCCTCCCTTGTAACCGAGAGAAGCTTATTTCTATTCTGTCTACCATTTACTGATTTGTGAAAGTAGCTAGTATTCTGATCCCCCAAGCTAAGCCATTGTATCCTTGCCTTTTGTCTGAAAAAACACTCTTCCGCCCTGACAGTAGAAGCATAGTTACGAACAGCATCTCTTTCTCGCATACGCAATGTTGGATCCTCAGGCGCTGTATGCAGAGCTTGTTGAGCCCTATCCATGTGATCTTTTGCATCTTTGACTCTATCGGAAATATTGGAGAAGTGAGTCTTATTGAAATGTTTAAGTTCCTGCTTTAGCTTCCTTAGTTTGCAACACAGTTGATACATTGGACACCCTCCTGAATGCTGATCCCATACTTTCTTCACCAAGGGCATGAACTCGTCATGATCCATCCACATATCGAAGAATCTGAATGGTTTCTTTATGTTCTGAACATTGCCAGTGACTTTTACCACCATGGGAGAATGATCTGACATACCAGCAGGCAAGAATCTCGCTTCCGACAATGGGAAGCGCATATTCCACTTCTCATTCACAAGCACTCTATCTAGTTTCCGCATAATCATATTCTCAGGACATTGGTTCGTCCAAGTATAATGCATACCTGAATACCGAAGATCATCCACTTTCGCTTCACGTATACATGTTTCCAATCTGTCCATATGACCAGCCCACGTAGAAGACCCCCCTAACCTCTCTGACTGGTTGCGGATAGCATTAAAGTCGCCCATAAGAATCCATGGGGTTGACTCCCATCCATCACTACGACTCACAATATCAGACCATAAAGCCTCACGTACAGATGCATTATTGTCTCCGTAAATGATTGAAGTATTAAAACAGATATTGGTAGCTAATATCATGACAGAAACATGGATAGCCTGGTCTGACATTCCCAGAACATCCACCTTCACCAAATCAGCATTCCAACAAACCCAAATACGACCACGACAAGAGAAATCATAATTATACAAGAATGACCAATTACGCAGAAGAAGTTGCGAAACATTATCTTTATTCCTGTCTCTAACCCGAGTTTCAACCAAACCAAAAAAAACCGGTGCTCCAACAGCCATATCTCCGGCGACCACCGTTGGATCAAGCCAAGATTTGGTTATGTTGTGAATTGAACTATTGTCTACATTCTGACCGGAGGGATCTTCTAAAGCTTCCGCCGTTTAAGAAATCTGGACAATTGAAATTTTCTGGAAAACCCCCTAGTGCTGTCAGAGTCGCCGGCCCGTTTTGCCTTGTTATACCGTTGGATCCAGACTATTTTTTGGTATGTTGTGAACATCTATATTGCCTACATTCTGTCCAGAGGGATCGTCCATATTGGATTCCTCCTGCGGAAGCCAGCCATTTGAATATTTCTGGAGAAATCCTTCTCGGAATAGTCAGAGCCGCCGGCATATTTCTCCTTCTTCCACCGTTGGATCAAGCTTATTTTTGGATATGTGATGCCTCGGGTTATGATACACATTCTGAACGGTGGAGATTGGAAATTACGCCTCCAGCAACGTTGTCTACATGTTCAACAGAAGGTCGTCATTCTCAGGTCAGTTTCGGTATAATTAAGATCTGCGGCGATCCAACCGTTAAACTGTGCTGATATTTGAATATGTTATACATAACATGTGTATCTTCCTTTGAACCGTTGGGATGTTTGAACTGATCGGTGTTCCAATCATAGTGCTGGTCGCTTATTAGTGCTTCTTGGACTGAGTTTTTTCTAGTATTTGTATGCTGCCAAATTGTCTTTGTGTTCTGCTGTCAAATTTGTTCCAATGGTTAGCTCTGACATTGAACAACACAATGGAGTTAAATCTGGACATACTTTACAATTAGAGCTCCAAGACATGCTAAATAGTCATGACATGACTCCTGTGTTGGGTTCTAAAGGTGATGAGTTGAAGGTTGGGTCTAAGCAACAAGAACAGCTACACCTTAGCCCCAAATTGAATTTTTTAAATGCTTTGAAGGGCTCTGATGTTGATGAAAATAAGGGTAGGATGTCCCTTGATATGAATCCAGTCCGTAACTTGCATTTTGCTCCCCCGCAATAACTGATGGTCGTGTGACAGTAGCTCATCCACTTGATGTGTTTGAGGATGGCTGTGAACTTTGGAAATCCACTCTAGTTGGTCATTTCGTGGGTCAGAAATTACCCTATCCTGTTGTTAATTCTATTGCTAAAAGAATATGGGGCTCCCACGGTCTATCCGAAGTTTTATCTTCTGATAATGGATTCTTTCTCTTCACTTTTGATTCTGTCGATCGCGCCACTAATGTTTTGGAGAGAGCCCCATGGCACATGGCCAACAGACCTTTGGTGCTTAAACGTTGGCATCCGAACATGCAATTTTTGAAAGATGATCTGGATAGAGTTCCGGTATGGGTTAAGCTCTACAATGTTCCTCTCGAGTATTGGACTGTTAAGGGGCTGAGTTGTGTAGCGAGTGCTATTGGGGTTCCCCTTCATGCTGACCTTACTACGTTGTTGCGTAAAAGGCTTAGCTACGCAAGAGTTTGCGTTGAGATAGAAGCTTCGAAAACGCTGGTGAAGGAATACGACCTTCGCTGTCCAAATGGGTTATTCATAACAATTTCAGCGGATTATGAATGGATTCCTTCAAGGTGCAATAATTGCAATGTCTTTGGACATACCACAGCGATATGTGCTACCAGTAAAGTTGATGATCGTACAATGGGGGCAGAGGGCAAAAGGAAAATAGGAGCTGTGAGCTCTAAACATGCAGATAATAAGCAGAATCAGCTTCAATGGCAGGTAGTTGGTAAACGAAATAAGGGTGTTACGATTGGTGAGAATGATTGTTTGGCATCTAAAGAGCTTAATTGTAATGAGAATGGTTGTTTAGCATCTGCTTTACAGAGTGCTGATTGTAATACGAATGAATCTGCGACATTAGATGTGCCCAATGCTGGTTGTTATGAAGATGAAAATCCTACCTCTCCTCTTTATTTTGAAGAGCTTACGAGCAGACATGGTGCCGGAGGAAGGGGATGCATGTACTTCTTTAGATCAAAGTTCAACCATCTGTAATGCAACCATGAACCCTGTTAGTCATGAGGTGAATGTTGATATTGGAGTTATGGGAGGTGGTACAGGTAAGGAAGATGATGATAAGGAGTCGACGTCACTGATCCCAACAAGTCCGCAAAGTCCGATTTCTTCTGACGGGGAAACTTTTATTAATCAGTTAGCTAGCAAGGCTAGAGACTCTCTAGAAAAAAAGAAAACGGGTTCTCCAGGCTTTTCAAAGAAGAGTAAGAAATCTGGCTCCTCGAGGGGGGGCAAGTCAAGGTAATCCGTGTGTTGATGTTTGGTACTCCTCTCTATTTCCCTATGATTATTGGATGTTGGAATGTTAGAGGTTTGAATGATCCCATAAAGCATTCAGAACTGCGTCAGCTCATCCATCAAGACAAGTTGCGATTCTCCCCCTCTTCAAGGGGAAACAGCCTCCGAAAACTCATGTAAAAATATAGGTGCGATATAATATAGGCCCCATCCAATGGTCAGATAAAAAGATAAGGACCTTTTGAGACATTACTCTTGTCTAGATGTACAACAACACCTCTTCACCGTGTTACGATTCTTCACCTCCTCAAGGGGAAACAGCCTCCGAAAACTATAGTAAAAATATAAGCGCGATTCAACGATCAGATTAAAAGATTCGGCTCTTTTAAGACATTACTCTTTTCTAGACCTACAACAACACCCCTTCACCGTGTTACGATTCTTCACCTCCTCAAGGGAAAACAGCCTCCGGAAACTCCTGTAAAAATCTGGGCTCGATTCAACAGTCAGATCAAAAGATTCGGCTCTTTTAAGACATTACCCTTGTCTAGACCTACAACAACAATTCTTCATCGAGTTGCGATTCTGCACCTCCTCAAGGTAAAACAGCCTCTGGAAACTCATGTAAAAATTTTGGCGCCATCCAACAGTCATATCAAAAGATATGGCTCTTTTGAGATTTTACTCTTGTCTACACCTACAACAACACCTCTTCACCGAGTTGCGATTCTCCACCTCCTCAAAGGGAAACAGCCTCCGAAAACTCTAGCAAAAATATAAGCGCAATTCAACGATCAGATTAAAAGATTCGGCTCTTTTAAGACATTACTCTTGTCTAGATGTACAACAACAACACTCTTCACCGTGTTACGATTCTTCACCTCCTCAAGGTAAAACAGCCTCCGCAAACTCCTGTAAAAATCTTGGAATGATCCAACAGTCATCTCAAAAGATGTGGCTCCTTTGAGAAATTACTCTTGTCTAGACTCACCAAAACACCTATTCACCAAGTTGCGATTCTCCCCCTCTTCAAGGGGAAACAGCCTCCGAAAACTCATGTAAAAATATAGGTGCGATATAATGGTCAGATCAAAAGATTCGACTCTTTTAAGACATTACTCTTCTCTAGACTGAGAACAACACCTCTTCACCGAAATGCGATTCTTCACCTCCTCAAGGTAAAACAGCCTCCGGAAACTCCTGTAAAAATCTTATAGAATGATCCAACAATCATATCAAAAGATATGGCTCCTTTGAGAAATTACTCTTGTCTAGACCCACTAAAACACCTCTTCACCGAGTTGCGATTCTCACCTCTTCAAGGGAAAACAACCTCCGGAATCTCATGTAAAAATCTGGGCCCAATCCAATGGTCAGATAAAAAGATAAGGACCTTTTGAGACATTACTCTTGTCTAGACATACAACAACACCTCTTCACCAAGTTGCGTTTCACCACCTCGTCAAGGGGAAACAGCCTCCGAAAACTATAGTAAAAATATAAGCGCGATTCAACGATCAGATTAAAAGATTCGGCTCTTTTAAGACATTACTCTTTTCTAGACCTACAACAACACCCCTTCACCGAGTTACGATTCTTCACCTCCTCAAGGGAAAACAGCCTCCGGGAACTCCAGTAAAAATCTGGGCTCGATTCAACAGTCAGATCAAAAGATTCGGCTCTTTTAAGACATTACCCTTGTCTAGACCTACAACAACAATTCTTTATCGAGATGCGATTCTGCACCTCCTCAAGGTAAAACAGCCTCTGGAAACTCATGTAAAAAAATTTTGGCGCCATCCAACAGTCATATCAAAAGATATGGCTCTTTTGAGATTTTACTCTTGTCTAGACCTACAACAACACCTCTTCACCGAGTTGCGATTCTCCACCTTCTCAAAGGGAAACAGCCTCCGAAAACTCTAGCAAAAAATATAAGCGCGATTCAACGATCAGATTAAAAGATTCGGCTCTTTTAAGACATTACTCTTGTCTAGATGTACAACAACACCTCTTCACCGTGTTACGATTCTTCACCTCCTCAAGGTAAAACAGCCTCCGCAAACTCCTGTAAAAATCTTGGAATGATCCAACAGTCATATCAAAAGATATGGCTCCTTTGAGAAATTACTCTTGTCTAGACTCACTAAAACACCTCTTCACCAAGTTGCGATTCTCCACCTCTTCAAGGGGAAACAGCCTCCGAAAACTCATGTAAAAATATAGGCGCGATATAATGGTCAGATCAAAAGATTCGACTCTTTTAAGACATTACTCTTCTCTAGACTAAGAACAACACCTCTTCACCGAAATGCGATTCTTCACCTCCTCAAGGTAAAACAGCCTCCGGAAACTCCTGTAAAAATCTTAGAATGATCCAACAATCATATCAAAAGATATGGCTCCTTTGAGAAATTACTCTTGTCTAGACCCACTAAAACACCTCTTCACCGAGTTGCGATTCTGATGTGCATCATGGGAATTATAATCCATCTCGTAAAGCTGAATCTAATATGCAAGAGGATTCATATGGTCCAATGACAAGAGCGAGAGCGAAACAACTACAACAGGCCTTGACGAATCAAATTGCAATGATTGAAGCTGCGTCGGAGTTAAAAATTAGCAATCAGTTTGAAATTGGTTCAAGGGTGCTTATTTGCCTACAATTGGAACTTGGAGATGGGAAAAGCCCTTAATGGTTCTTTTCAAGCTGGGCTACTTGTATTTGGATTGATAATGCAAGTGAAGGAATTGATGCTGTTTACGGTCAGAACAATAGATGGATTTGAACCCGAATTTGAAGTCATCCAATGCATGTGAAAACAAGATTTATGTAGGTAAAATTCAAGTTCAGAACGTGATCTTTCTATATTGTCCAACCATGATTGCATTGGACTTTTGTGTCAAAAGTTATGGCTGTTTTAAATTTAGTCTGCATATGTTTTAGAAATGTCAAAAAAAAACGTCTGTTAGTTAAATTTGTCTACTTGCTTTATTAAAAGTCTAGTTTTTAGGCTTGACTTCTGTCATGTTGAATTCACCTAACTTTGGAGGGATGTTCCAAAGATAAATATGTATCAGAATATGAAGAAAACACTTTTGGCCAAGATTTGAAAACTTAATTCAGAGAATTAAGAGTTGTTCTTCCAAATTCGTTTTGTGAAGAACCCTACCTGACTTATCACTCTTCAATCACAAAGAGTGTGGCGTCGAAATCCTAGATTGATCTTTGTGGCGTCCAGATCGACTTATCAAAGTATCATTCTAGTTTATCTCCATCTTATTTACCTTAAATCACTACAATCCAGCCTAAATACCAAAAGAAAGACAACACAACCAGACCCATCCTTCATCCATTTTCATTATAATCATTGTTGCCGATTTTCAAATCATTCACGGCACATCATCTGGTATCAGAGCATCAGTTGCGATCTTAGGCGGGAGCCAAAAAAAAAAAAAAAAAAAGAAGAAAGGTTTGCTGGAATTGAGGTTGATAAACTTAACTATGGCTGGAGATAAAGAAGATTTGCCAAGAGGGTTAAGTTTGGAACAGGCACAGGTTATGGGCTTACAACGATCTCATGCTGAGATCCGGGATGAGATGACGGGAATTCGTGAACTGTTGGATACCCTTATACAAAGGATGCAAAGAAATAATTTGCAACCCCAACCGAGGCAAGCACTTAGGGTGCCACGAAATGATATTATAGAAGCTGACGAAGATCCAAATGGGGATGATGAGGCTGATGATAGGGTCAGACCAAGAAGGCAGAATTATAATCCTCCTAATGGTCTCAAACTTAAGATTCCACCGTTTAGAGGAAGTAGTTCACCTGAGGAATACTTGGAGTGGATTCAGAAGGTTGAAAAGGTGTTTGAATGGTATGAATATTCTGAAGAAAGGAAGTGCAAGGTGGCAGCACTTGAGTTTACAGATTATGCTCTTTTATGGTGGGAAAACTTAAAGATTCAGAGGAGAAGGGATGAAGAGGAGGAGATTGCAACATGGGCAACTATGAAAAGAGTGATGAAGAAGAGATTTGTTCCTGATTACTATAAACAGGAGCTATACATCAGACTTCAAACTTTGCGACAGGGATTCTTTGACTGTGGAAGAGTATGTGAAAGAGTTTGAGCTGCTGCTGATTCGATGTGAATTGATGGAACCTCAAGAGCAAACAATAGCTAGATTTCTTGGAGGGTTGAGGAAGGATATAGCTAATGTTGTTGAGTTACAGCCATACATCTTCCTTGAGGATGTTATAAAGCTTGCAACCCGAGTAGAGAGGCAACAGAGACGAGGTGTCCGAACTGGTGGAACTACGTCAAGCGCGACAAGGGCTGTTTCTACGCCTACAACAAACATGGAGCACACCTAAACAAGATGAGAAGGTGGAGTTTAGCAAGGGGAATACCAGTTCTGATTCTTTGAAGGGAAAGGAGAAGGTGACAGAACCTCAACACCCTAGGAGGTCTCGGGACATTAAGTGCTTCAAGTGCTTGGGACATGGGCATATTGCTTCTGAATGTCCAAATAAAAGGGTGATGATTTTGCATGGGGATCATGGAGAGCTGATCAGTGGAGATGAGGTTGAAACTGAAGACGAAGATGAGGTACAAGTGGCTGAACAAGAAGAGGATTTCGAATCAGTGAAGGGAGATTTGTTGGTTGTTCAACGGGTTCTGAATGCACAAATTGACGTTAGTGATGAGCAACGCGAGAACATCTTTCATACTCGATGTCAGATTCGAGATAAGGTGTGCGGGATGATCATTGATAATGGAAGTTGCACTAATGTTGCGTCAACTACCTTGGTGGAGAAATTGGGTTTAAATACCCTTCCACATCCCAGACCCTATAGTTTGCGATGGCTGAATGAGAATGGGGAGATTCGGGTGACAAAGCAAGTTCGTGTACCTTTTTCCATTAAAACCTATCATGAGGAGGTTTTATGTGATGTTGCACCAATGTCAGCTAGCCATTTGTTGCTGGGTCGTCCATGGCAGTTTGATAAGGATGTGACCTACAATGGACGAAAGAACACTTATTCTTTTATGCTGAATGGAAAGAAGGTGAACTTGTTACCACTGAGTTCTCAACAAGTTAGAGAGGATCAGTTACGAAGCCAACAAAAGGAGGTGACATCACGAAAGGGCTGTTGTTAGCCAAAAAGGAGACATCAAACAAGCATTAGCCGCAACAGGGATTGTTTTCATGGTCTGGGCAAAGCAACTACTACAAGTAGAAGGATTGGACTTACCAAGACAGATTAAGGAATTACTTGAAGAATTTAAAGATGTGTTTCCAGATGAATTACCTAAAGGATTACCACCTATTCGTGGTATTGAGCATCAAATTGATTTGGTGCCGGGAGCTTCACTTCCTAATAGACTAGCATACAGATGTAATCCAGAGGAAGCGAAAGAGATTCAAAGGCAGGTCGGTGAGCTCTTAGAGAAGGGCTATGTGCGAGAATCAGTTAGTCCATGTTCCGTACCTACTTTGCTTGTTCCGAAGAAAGATGGTACCATGAGGATGTGTATGGACAGCCGTGCTATCAACAAAATAACAGTTAAGTATCGATTTTCTATACCCAGACTTGATGATTTGCTTGATGAGTTGCATGGTGCTGTATTGTTTTCTAAAGTCGATTTTCAAATTGTACTTGGATTACCAAGAACACAACGTGGGAAGGATTTAATAATGGTGGTGGTTGATCGATTCTCCAAAATGTCCCATTTCATTCCTTGTATGAAAACTGACGATGCAGTACATGTTGCTGATTTGTTCTTTCAAGAGATTGTTAGTTTGCATAGAATTCCTAAAAGCATTGTCTCTGATCGTGATACAAAGTTCTTAAGCCACTTTTGGAAGACTCTTTGGAGGAAACTTGGAACAAAGTTACTTTTCAGTACGGCATGTCATCCACAAACTGAGGTTCGACTACATATTGAGGAGAAAACAACAAAGTATGCTAAACAAGCTAACAAGGGGCGAAAGATGGTCAGGCTTGAACCTGGAGATCCTGTTTGGATTCATATTAGCAAGGGCAGATTTCCAAGCAAACGTAAGTCGAAGTTCATGCCAAGAGCTGACGGTCCATTTCGTATTATAGAGAAGGTGAATGACAATGCGTATAAGGTAGATCTTCCTGGTGATTACAACGTATCAGCTACTTTTAATGTGAAAGACTTATCTCCGTACTTGGATGATGATGACGATTCTGATTTGAGGACAAATCATTTTCAACCCGGGGCTGATGATGTGCATCATGGGAATTATAATCCATCTCGTAAAGCTGAATCTAATATGCAAGAGGATTCATATGGTCCAATGACAAGAGCGAGAGCGAAACAACTACAACAGGCCTTGACGAATCAAATTGCAATGATTGAAGCTGCGTCGGAGTTAAAAATTAGCAATCAGTTTGAAATTGGTTCAAGGGTGCTTATTTGCCTACAATTGGAACTTGGAGATGGGAAAAGCCCTTAATGGTTCTTTTCAAGCTGGGCTACTTGTATTTGGATTGATAATGCAAGTGAAGGAATTGATGCTGTTTACGGTCAGAACAATAGATGGATTTGAACCCGAATTTGAAGTCATCCAATGCATGTGAAAACAAGATTTATGTAGGTAAAATTCAAGTTCAGAACGTGATCTTTCTATATTGTCCAACCATGATTGCATTGGACTTTTGTGTCAAAAGTTATGGCTGTTTTAAATTTAGTCTGCATATGTTTTAGAAATGTCAAAAAAAACGTCTGTTAGTTAAATTTGTCTACTTGCTTTATTAAAAGTCTAGTTTTTAGGCTTGACTTCTGTCATGTTGAATTCACCTAACTTTGGAGGGATGTTCCAAAGATAAATATGTATCAGAATATGAAGAAAACACTTTTGGCCAAGATTTGAAAACTTAATTCAGAGAATTAAGAGTTGTTCTTCCAAATTCGTTTTGTGAAGAACCCTACCTGACTTATCACTCTTCAATCACAAAGAGTGTGGCGTCGAAATCCTAGATTGATCTTTGTGGCGTCCAGATCGACTTATCAAAGTATCATTCTAGTTTATCTCCATCTTATTTACCTTAAATCACTACAATCCAGCCTAAATACCAAAAGAAAGACAACACAACCAGACCCATCCTTCATCCATTTTCATTATAATCATTGTTGCCGATTTTCAAATCATTCACGGCACATCAGATTCTCACCTCTTCAAGGGAAAACAACCTCCGGAATCTCATGTAAAAATCTGGGGCCCATCCAATGGTCAGATAAAAAGATAAGGACCTTTTGAGACATTACTCTTGTCTAGACATACAACAACACATCTTCACCGAGTTGCGATTCACCACCTCGTCAAGGGGAAACAGCCTCCGAAAACTATAGTAAAAATATAAGCGCGATTCAACGATCAGATTAAAAGATTCGGCTCTTTTAAGACATTACTCTTTTCTAGACCTACAACAACACCCCTTCACCGTGTTACGATTCTTCACCTCCTCAAGGGAAAACAGCCTCCGGAAACTCCTGTAAAAATCTGGGCTCGATTCAACAGTCAGATCAAAAGATTCGGCTCTTTTAAGACATTACCCTTGTCTAGACCTACAACAACAATTCTTCATCGAGTTGCGATTCTGCACCTCCTCAAGGTAAAACAGCCTCTGGAAACTCATGTAAAAATTTTGGCGCCATCCAACAGTCATATCAAAAGATATGGCTCTTTTGAGATTTTACTCTTGTCTACACCTACAACAACACCTCTTCACCGAGTTGCGATTCTCCACCTCCTCAAAGGGAAACAGCCTCCGAAAACTCTAGCAAAAATATAAGCGCGATTCAACGATCAGATTAAAAGATTCGGCTCTTTTAAGACATTACTCTTGTCTAGATGTACAACAACACCTCTTCACCGTGTTACGATTCTTCACCTCCTCAAGGTAAAACAGCCTCCGCAAACTCCTGTAAAAATCTTGGAATGATCCAACAGTCATCTCAAAAGATGTGGCTCCTTTGAGAAATTACTCTTGTCTAGACTCACCAAAACACCTCTTCACCAAGTTGCGATTCTCCCCTCTTCAAGGGGAAACAGCCTCCGAAAACTCATGTAAAAAATATAGGCGCGATATAATATAGGCCCCATCCAATGGTCAGATAAAAAGATAAGGACCTTTTGAGACATTACTCTTGTCTAGACATACAACAACACCTCTTCACCAAGTTGCGTTTCACCACCTCGTCAAGGGGAAACAGCCTCCGAAAACTATAGTAAAAATATAAGCGCGATTCAACGATCAGATTAAAAGATTCGGCTCTTTTAAGACATTACTCTTTTCTAGACCTACAACAACACCCCTTCACCGAGTTACGATTCTTCACCTCCTCAAGGGAAAACAGCCTCCGGGAACTCCAGTAAAAATCTGGGCTCGATTCAACAGTCAGATCAAAAGATTCGGCTCTTTTAAGACATTACCCTTGTCTAGACCTACAACAACAATTCTTTATCGAGATGCGATTCTGCACCTCCTCAAGGTAAAACAGCCTCTGGAAACTCATGTAAAAAAAATTTTGGCGCCATCCAACAGTCATATCAAAAGATATGGCTCTTTTGAGATTTTACTCTTGTCTAGACCTACAACAACACCTCTTCACCGAGTTGCGATTCTCCACCTTCTCAAAGGGAAACAGCCTCCGAAAACTCTAGCAAAAATATAAGCGCGATTCAACGATCAGATTAAAAGATTCGGCTCTTTTAAGACATTACTCTTGTCTAGATGTACAACAACACCTCTTCACCGTGTTACGATTCTTCACCTCCTCAAGGTAAAACAGCCTCCGCAAACTCCTGTAAAAATCTTGGAATGATCCAACAGTCATATCAAAAGATATGGCTCCTTTGAGAAATTACTCTTGTCTAGACTCACTAAAACACCTCTTCACCAAGTTGCGATTCTCCACCTCTTCAAGGGGAAACAGCCTCCGAAAACTCATGTAAAAATATAGGCGCGATATAATGGTCAGATCAAAAGATTCGACTCTTTTAAGACATTACTCTTCTCTAGACTAAGAACAACACCTCTTCACCGAAATGCGATTCTTCACCTCCTCAAGGTAAAACAGCCTCCGGAAACTCCTGTAAAAATCTTAGAATGATCCAACAATCATATCAAAAGATATGGCTCCTTTGAGAAATTACTCTTGTCTAGACCCACTAAAACACCTCTTCACCGAGTTGCGATTCTCACCTCTTCAAGGGAAAACAACCTCCGGAATCTCATGTAAAAATCTGGGGCCCATCCAATGGTCAGATAAAAAGATAAGGACCTTTTGAGACATTACTCTTGTCTAGACATACAACAACACATCTTCACCGAGTTGCGATTCACCACCTCGTCAAGGGGAAACAGCCTCCGAAAACTATAGTAAAAATATAAGCGCGATTCAACGATCAGATTAAAAGATTCGGCTCTTTTAAGACATTACTCTTTTCTAGACCTACAACAACACCCCTTCACCGTGTTACGATTCTTCACCTCCTCAAGGGAAAACAGCCTCCGGAAACTCCTGTAAAAATCTGGGCTCGATTCAACAGTCAGATCAAAAGATTCGGCTCTTTTAAGACATTACCCTTGTCTAGACCTACAACAACAATTCTTCATCGAGTTGCGATTCTGCACCTCCTCAAGGTAAAACAGCCTCTGGAAACTCATGTAAAAATTTTGGCGCCATCCAACAGTCATATCAAAAGATATGGCTCTTTTGAGATTTTACTCTTGTCTACACCTACAACAACACCTCTTCACCGAGTTGCGATTCTCCACCTCCTCAAAGGGAAACAGCCTCCGAAAACTCTAGCAAAAATATAAGCGCGATTCAACGATCAGATTAAAAGATTCGGCTCTTTTAAGACATTACTCTTGTCTAGATGTACAACAACACCTCTTCACCGTGTTACGATTCTTCACCTCCTCAAGGTAAAACAGCCTCCGCAAACTCCTGTAAAAATCTTGGAATGATCCAACAGTCATCTCAAAAGATGTGGCTCCTTTGAGAAATTACTCTTGTCTAGACTCACCAAAACACCTCTTCACCAAGTTGCGATTCTCCCCCTCTTCAAGGGGAAACAGCCTCCGAAAACTCATGTAAAAATATAGGCGCGATATAATATAGGCCCCATCCAATGGTCAGATAAAAAGATAAGGACCTTTTGAGACATTACTCTTGTCTAGACATACAACAACACCTCTTCACCAAGTTGCGTTTCACCACCTCGTCAAGGGGAAACAGCCTCCGAAAACTATAGTAAAAATATAAGCGCGATTCAACGATCAGATTAAAAGATTCGGCTCTTTTAAGACATTACTCTTTTCTAGACCTACAACAACACCCCTTCACCGAGTTACGATTCTTCACCTCCTCAAGGGAAAACAGCCTCCGGGAACTCCAGTAAAAATCTGGGCTCGATTCAACAGTCAGATCAAAAGATTCGGCTCTTTTAAGACATTACCCTTGTCTAGACCTACAACAACAATTCTTTATCGAGATGCGATTCTGCACCTCCTCAAGGTAAAACAGCCTCTGGAAACTCATGTAAAAAAAATTTTGGCGCCATCCAACAGTCATATCAAAAGATATGGCTCTTTTGAGATTTTACTCTTGTCTAGACCTACAACAACACCTCTTCACCGAGTTGCGATTCTCCACCTTCTCAAAGGGAAACAGCCTCCGAAAACTCTAGCAAAAATATAAGCGCGATTCAACGATCAGATTAAAAGATTCGGCTCTTTTAAGACATTACTCTTGTCTAGATGTACAACAACACCTCTTCACCGTGTTACGATTCTTCACCTCCTCAAGGTAAAACAGCCTCCGCAAACTCCTGTAAAAATCTTGGAATGATCCAACAGTCATATCAAAAGATATGGCTCCTTTGAGAAATTACTCTTGTCTAGACTCACTAAAACACCTCTTCACCAAGTTGCGATTCTCCACCTCTTCAAGGGGAAACAGCCTCCGAAAACTCATGTAAAAATATAGGCGCGATATAATGGTCAGATCAAAAGATTCGACTCTTTTAAGACATTACTCTTCTCTAGACTGAGAACAACACCTCTTCACCGAAATGCGATTCTTCACCTCCTCAAGGTAAAACAGCCTCCGGAAACTCCTGTAAAAATCTTATAGAATGATCCAACAATCATATCAAAAGATATGGCTCCTTTGAGAAATTACTCTTGTCTAGACCCACTAAAACACCTCTTCACCGAGTTGCGATTCTCACCTCTTCAAGGGAAAACAACCTCCGGAATCTCATGTAAAAATCTGGGCCCCATCCAATGGTCAGATAAAAAGATAAGGACCTTTTGAGACATTACTCTTGTCTAGACATACAACAACACCTCTTCACCGAGTTGCGATTCACCACCTCGTCAAGGGGAAACAGCCTCCGAAAACTATAGTAAAAATATAAGCGCGATTCAACGATCAGATTAAAAGATTCGGCTCTTTTAAGACATTACTCTTTTCTAGACCTACAACAACACCCCTTCACCGAGTTACGATTCTTCACCTCCTCAAGGGAAAACAGCCTCCGGGAACTCCTGTAAAAATCTGGGCTCGATTCAACAGTCAGATCAAAAGATTCGGCTCTTTTAAGACATTACCCTTGTCTAGACCTACAACAACAATTCTTCATCGAGATGCGATTCTGCACCTCCTCAAGGTTAAACAGCCTCTGGAAACTCATGTAAAAAAAATTTTGGCGCCATCCAACAGTCATATCAAAAGATATGGCTCTTTTGAGATTTTACTCTTGTCTAGACCTACAACAACACCTCTTCACCGAGTTGCGATTCTCCACCTTCTCAAAGGGAAACAGCCTCCGAAAACTCTAGCAAAAATATAAGCGCGATTCAACGATCAGATTAAAAGATTCGGCTCTTTTAAGACATTACTCTTGTCTAGATGTACAACAACACCTCTTCACCGTGTTACGATTCTTCACCTCCTCAAGGTAAAACAGCCTCCGCAAACTCCTGTAAAAATCTTGGAATGATCCAACAGTCATCTCAAAAGATGTGGCTCCTTTGAGAAATTACTCTTGTCTAGACTCACCAAAACACCTCTTCACCAAGTTGCGATTCTCCCCCTCTTCAAGGGGAAACAGCCTCCGAAAACTCATGTAAAAATATAGGCGCGATATAATATAGGCCCCATCCAATGGTCAGATAAAAAGATAAGGACCTTTTGAGACATTACTCTTGTCTAGACATACAACAACACCTCTTCACCAAGTTGCGTTTCACCACCTCGTCAAGGGGAAACAGCCTCCGAAAACTATAGTAAAAATATAAGCGCGATTCAACGATCAGATTAAAAGATTCGGCTCTTTTAAGACATTACTCTTTTCTAGACCTACAACAACACCCCTTCACCGAGTTACGATTCTTCACCTCCTCAAGGGAAAACAGCCTCCGGGAACTCCAGTAAAAATCTGGGCTCGATTCAACAGTCAGATCAAAAGATTCGGCTCTTTTAAGACATTACCCTTGTCTAGACCTACAACAACAATTCTTTATCGAGATGCGATTCTGCACCTCCTCAAGGTAAAACAGCCTCTGGAAACTCATGTAAAAAAAATTTTGGCGCCATCCAACAGTCATATCAAAAGATATGGCTCTTTTGAGATTTTACTCTTGTCTAGACCTACAACAACACCTCTTCACCGAGTTGCGATTCTCCACCTTCTCAAAGGGAAACAGCCTCCGAAAACTCTAGCAAAAATATAAGCGCGATTCAACGATCAGATTAAAAGATTCGGCTCTTTTAAGACATTACTCTTGTCTAGATGTACAACAACACCTCTTCACCGTGTTACGATTCTTCACCTCCTCAAGGTAAAACAGCCTCCGCAAACTCCTGTAAAAATCTTGGAATGATCCAACAGTCATATCAAAAGATATGGCTCCTTTGAGAAATTACTCTTGTCTAGACTCACTAAAACACCTCTTCACCAAGTTGCGATTCTCCACCTCTTCAAGGGGAAACAGCCTCCGAAAACTCATGTAAAAATATAGGCGCGATATAATGGTCAGATCAAAAGATTCGACTCTTTTAAGACATTACTCTTCTCTAGACTGAGAACAACACCTCTTCACCGAAATGCGATTCTTCACCTCCTCAAGGTAAAACAGCCTCCGGAAACTCCTGTAAAAATCTATAGAATGATCCAACAATCATATCAAAAGATATGGCTCCTTTGAGAAATTACTCTTGTCTAGACCCACTAAAACACCTCTTCACCGAGTTGCGATTCTCACCTCTTCAAGGGAAAACAACCTCCGGAATCTCATGTAAAAATCTGGGCCCCATCCAATGGTCAGATAAAAAGATAAGGACCTTTTGAGACATTACTCTTGTCTAGACATACAACAACACCTCTTCACCGAGTTGCGATTCACCACCTCGTCAAGGGGAAACAGCCTCCGAAAACTATAGTAAAAAATATAAGCGCGATTCAACGATCAGATTAAAAGATTCGGCTCTTTTAAGACATTACTCTTTTCTAGACCTACAACAACACCCCTTCACCGTGTTACGATTCTTCACCTCCTCAAGGGAAAACAGCCTCCGGAAACTCCTGTAAAAATCTGGGCTCGATTCAACAGTCAGATCAAAAGATTCGGCTCTTTTAAGACATTACCCTTGTCTAGACCTACAACAACAATTCTTCATCGAGATGCGATTCTGCACCTCCTCAAGGTAAAACAGCCTCTGGAAACTCATGTAAAAAAAATTTTGGCGCCATCCAACAGTCATATCAAAAGATATGGCTCTTTTGAGATTTTACTCTTGTCTACACCTACAACAACACCTCTTCACCGAGTTGCGATTCTCCACCTCCTCAAAGGGAAACAGCCTCCGAAAAACTCTAGCAAAAATATAAGCGCGATTCAACGATCAGATTAAAAGATTCGGCTCTTTTAAGACATTACTCTTGTCTAGATGTACAACAACACCTCTTCACCGTGTTACGATTCTTCACCTCCTCAAGGTAAAACAGCCTCCGCAAACTCCTGTAAAAATCTTGGAATGATCCAACAGTCATCTCAAAAGATGTGGCTCCTTTGAGAAATTACTCTTGTCTAGACTCACCAAAACACCTCTTCACCAAGTTGCGATTCTCCCCCTCTTCAAGGGGAAACAGCCTCCGAAAACTCATGTAAAAATATAGGCGCGATATAATGGTCAGATCAAAAAGATTCGACTCTTTTAAGACATTACTCTTCTCTAGACTGAGAACAACACCTCTTCACCGAAATGCGATTCTTCACCTCCTCAAGGTAAAACAGCCTCCGGAAACTCCTGTAAAAATCTTATAGAATGATCCAACAATCATATCAAAAGATATGGCTCCTTTGAGAAATTACTCTTGTCTAGACCCACTAAAACACCTCTTCACCGAGTTGCGATTCTCACCTCTTCAAGGGAAAACAACCTCCGGAATCTCATGTAAAAATCTGGGCCCCATCCAATGGTCAGATAAAAAGATAAGGACCTTTTGAGACATTACTCTTGTCTAGACATACAACAACACCTCTTCACCAAGTTGCGTTTCACCACCTCGTCAAGGGGAAACAGCCTCCGAAAACTATAGTAAAAAATATAAGCGCGATTCAACGATCAGATTAAAAGATTCGGCTCTTTTAAGACATTACTCTTTTCTAGACCTACAACAACACCCCTTCACCGAGTTACGATTCTTCACCTCCTCAAGGGAAAACAGCCTCCGGGAACTCCAGTAAAAATCTGGGCTCGATTCAACAGTCAGATCAAAAGATTCGGCTCTTTTAAGACATTACCCTTGTCTAGACCTACAACAACAATTCTTTATCGAGATGCGATTCTGCACCTCCTCAAGGTAAAACAGCCTCTGGAAACTCATGTAAAAAAAATTTTGGCGCCATCCAACAGTCATATCAAAAGATATGGCTCTTTTGAGATTTTACTCTTGTCTAGACCTACAACAACACCTCTTCACCGAGTTGCGATTCTCCACCTTCTCAAAGGGAAACAGCCTCCGAAAACTCTAGCAAAAATATAAGCGCGATTCAACGATCAGATTAAAAGATTCGGCTCTTTTAAGACATTACTCTTGTCTAGATGTACAACAACACCTCTTCACCGTGTTACGATTCTTCACCTCCTCAAGGTAAAACAGCCTCCGCAAACTCCTGTAAAAATCTTGGAATGATCCAACAGTCATATCAAAAGATATGGCTCCTTTGAGAAATTACTCTTGTCTAGACTCACTAAAACACCTCTTCACCAAGTTGCGATTCTCCACCTCTTCAAGGGGAAACAGCCTCCGAAAACTCATGTAAAAATATAGGCGCGATATAATGGTCAGATCAAAAGATTCGACTCTTTTAAGACATTACTCTTCTCTAGACTAAGAACAACACCTCTTCACCGAAATGCGATTCTTCACCTCCTCAAGGTAAAACAGCCTCCGGAAACTCCTGTAAAAATCTTAGAATGATCCAACAATCATATCAAAAGATATGGCTCCTTTGAGAAATTACTCTTGTCTAGACCCACTAAAACACCTCTTCACCGAGTTGCGATTCTCACCTCTTCAAGGGAAAACAACCTCCGGAATCTCATGTAAAAATCTGGGGCCCATCCAATGGTCAGATAAAAAGATAAGGACCTTTTGAGACATTACTCTTGTCTAGACATACAACAACACCTCTTCACCGAGTTGCGATTCACCACCTCGTCAAGGGGAAACAGCCTCCGAAAACTATAGTAAAAATATAAGCGCGATTCAACGATCAGATTAAAAGATTCGGCTCTTTTAAGACATTACTCTTTTCTAGACCTACAACAACACCCCTTCACCGTGTTACGATTCTTCACCTCCTCAAGGGAAAACAGCCTCCGGAAACTCCTGTAAAAATCTGGGCTCGATTCAACAGTCAGATCAAAAGATTCGGCTCTTTTAAGACATTACCCTTGTCTAGACCTACAACAACAATTCTTCATCGAGTTGCGATTCTGCACCTCCTCAAGGTAAAACAGCCTCTGGAAACTCATGTAAAAATTTTGGCGCCATCCAACAGTCATATCAAAAGATATGGCTCTTTTGAGATTTTACTCTTGTCTACACCTACAACAACACCTCTTCACCGAGTTGCGATTCTCCACCTCCTCAAAGGGAAACAGCCTCCGAAAACTCTAGCAAAAATATAAGCGCGATTCAACGATCAGATTAAAAGATTCGGCTCTTTTAAGACATTACTCTTGTCTAGATGTACAACAACACCTCTTCACCGTGTTACGATTCTTCACCTCCTCAAGGTAAAACAGCCTTCTCCGACCTCCAACAGTCAAAAGAAGAAGACATCCAATGGTCAGATAAAAAGATAGGACCTTTTGAGACATTACTCTTGTCTAGACATACAACAACACCTCTTCACCAAGTTGCGTTTCACCACCTCGTCAAGGGGAAACAGCCTCCGAAAACTATAGTAAAAATATAAGCGCGATTCAACGATCAGATTAAAAGATTCGGCTCTTTTAAGACATTACTCTTTTCTAGACCTACAACAACACCCCTTCACCGAGTTACGATTCTTCACCTCCTCAAGGGAAAACAGCCTCCGGGAACTCCAGTAAAAATCTGGGCTCGATTCAACAGTCAGATCAAAAGATTCGGCTCTTTTAAGACATTACCCTTGTCTAGACCTACAACAACAATTCTTTATCGAGATGCGATTCTGCACCTCCTCAAGGTAAAACAGCCTCTGGAAACTCATGTAAAAAAAATTTTGGCGCCATCCAACAGTCATATCAAAAGATATGGCTCTTTTGAGATTTTACTCTTGTCTAGACCTACAACAACACCTCTTCACCGAGTTGCGATTCTCCACCTTCTCAAAGGGAAACAGCCTCCGAAAACTCTCTTAAAAGATTCGGCTCTTTTAAGACATTACTCTTGTCTAGATGTACAACAACACCTCTTCACCGTGTTACGATTCTTCACCTCCTCAAGGTAAAACAGCCTCCGCAAAACTCCTGTAAAAATCTTGGAATGATCCAACAGTCATATCAAAAGATATGGCTCCTTTGAGAAATTACTCTTGTCTAGACTCACTAAAAACACCTCTTCACCAAGTTGCGATTCTCCCCTCTTCAAGGGGAAACAGCCTCCGAAAACTCATGTAAAAATATAGGCGCGATATAATGGTCAGATCAAAAGATTCGACTCTTTTAAGACATTACTCTTCTCTAGACTGAGAACAACACCTCTTCACCGAAATGCGATTCTTCACCTCCTCAAGGTAAAACAGCCTCCGGAAACTCCTGTAAAAATCTTATAGAATGATCCAACAATCATATCAAAAGATATGGCTCCTTTGAGAAATTACTCTTGTCTAGACCCACTAAAACACCTCTTCACCGAGTTGCGATTCTCACCTCTTCAAGGGAAAACAACCTCCGGAATCTCATGTAAAAATCTGGGCCCCATCCAATGGTCAGATAAAAAGATAAGGACCTTTTGAGACATTACTCTTGTCTAGACATACAACAACACCTCTTCACCGAGTTGCGTTTCACCACCTCGTCAAGGGGAAACAGCCTCCGAAAACTATAGTAAAAAATATAAGCGCGATTCAACGATCAGATTAAAAGATTCGGCTCTTTTAAGACATTACTCTTTTCTAGACCTACAACAACACCCCTTCACCGTGTTACGATTCTTCACCTCCTCAAGGGAAAACAGCCTCCGGGAACTCCAGTAAAAATCTGGGCTCGATTCAACAGTCAGATCAAAAGATTCGGCTCTTTTAAGACATTACCCTTGTCTAGACCTACAACAACAATTCTTTATCGAGATGCGATTCTGCACCTCCTCAAGGTAAAACAGCCTCTGGAAACTCATGTAAAAAAAATTTTGGCGCCATCCAACAGTCATATCAAAAGATATGGCTCTTTTGAGATTTTACTCTTGTCTAGACCTACAACAACACCTCTTCACCGAGTTGCGATTCTCCACCTTCTCAAAGGGAAACAGCCTCCGAAAACTCTAGCAAAAATATAAGCGCGATTCAACGATCAGATTAAAAGATTCGGCTCTTTTAAGACATTACTCTTGTCTAGATGTACAACAACACCTCTTCACCGTGTTACGATTCTTCACCTCCTCAAGGTAAAACAGCCTCCGCAAACTCCTGTAAAAATCTTGGAATGATCCAACAGTCATATCAAAAGATGTGGCTCCTTTGAGAAATTACTCTTGTCTAGACTCACTAAAACACCTCTTCACCAAGTTGCGATTCTCCACCTCTTCAAGGGGAAACAGCCTCCGAAAACTCATGTAAAAATATAGGCGCGATATAATGGTCAGATCAAAAGATTCGACTCTTTTAAGACATTACTCTTCTCTAGACTGAGAACAACACCTCTTCACCGAAATGCGATTCTTCACCTCCTCAAGGTAAAACAGCCTCCGGAAACTCCTGTAAAAATCTATAGAATGATCCAACAATCATATCAAAAGATATGGCTCCTTTGAGAAATTACTCTTGTCTAGACCCACTAAAACACCTCTTCACCGAGTTGCGATTCTCACCTCTTCAAGGGAAAACAACCTCCGGAATCTCATGTAAAAATCTGGGCCCCATCCAATGGTCAGATAAAAAGATAAGGACCTTTTGAGACATTACTCTTGTCTAGACATACAACAACACCTCTTCACCGAGTTGCGATTCACCACCTCGTCAAGGGGAAACAGCCTCCGAAAACTATAGTAAAAATATAAGCGCGATTCAACGATCAGATTAAAAGATTCGGCTCTTTTAAGACATTACTCTTTTCTAGACCTACAACAACACCCCTTCACCGTGTTACGATTCTTCACCTCCTCAAGGGAAAACAGCCTCCGGAAACTCCTGTAAAAATCTGGGCTCGATTCAACAGTCAGATCAAAAGATTCGGCTCTTTTAAGACATTACCCTTGTCTAGACCTACAACAACAATTCTTCATCGAGTTGCGATTCTGCACCTCCTCAAGGTAAAACAGCCTCTGGAAACTCATGTAAAAAAAATTTTGGCGCCATCCAACAGTCATATCAAAAGATATGGCTCTTTTGAGATTTTACTCTTGTCTACACCTACAACAACACCTCTTCACCGAGTTGCGATTCTCCACCTCCTCAAAGGGAAACAGCCTCCGAAAACTCTAGCAAAAATATAAGCGCGATTCAACGATCAGATTAAAAGATTCGGCTCTTTTAAGACATTACTCTTGTCTAGATGTACAACAACACCTCTTCACCGTGTTACGATTCTTCACCTCCTCAAGGTAAAACAGCCTCCGCAAACTCCTGTAAAAATCTTGGAATGATCCAACAGTCATCTCAAAAGATGTGGCTCCTTTGAGAAATTACTCTTGTCTAGACTCACTAAAACACCTCTTCACCAAGTTGCGATTCTCCCCTCTTCAAGGGGAAACAGCCTCCGAAAACTCATGTAAAAATATAGGTGCGATATAATGGTCAGATCAAAAGATTCGACTCTTTTAAGACATTACTCTTCTCTAGACTAAGAAACAACACCTCTTCACCGAAATGCGATTCTTCACCTCCTCAAGGTAAAACAGCCTCCGGAAACTCCTGTAAAAATCTTATAGAATGATCCAACAATCATATCAAAAGATATGGCTCCTTTGAGAAATTACTCTTGTCTAGACCCACTAAAACACCTCTTCACCGAGTTGCGATTCTCACCTCTTCAAGGGAAAACAACCTCCGGAATCTCATGTAAAAATCTGGGCCCCATCCAATGGTCAGATAAAAAGATAAGGACCTTTTGAGACATTACTCTTGTCTAGACATACAACAACACCTCTTCACCGAGTTGCGATTCACCACCTCGTCAAGGGGAAACAGCCTCCGAAAACTATAGTAAAAATATAAGCGCGATTCAACGATCAGATTAAAAGATTCGGCTCTTTTAAGACATTACTCTTTTCTAGACCTACAACAACACCCCTTCACCGAGTTACGATTCTTCACCTCCTCAAGGGAAAACAGCCTCCGGGAACTCCAGTAAAAATCTGGGCTCGATTCAACAGTCAGATCAAAAGATTCGGCTCTTTTAAGACATTACCCTTGTCTAGACCTACAACAACAATTCTTTATCGAGATGCGATTCTGCACCTCCTCAAGGTAAAACAGCCTCTGGAAACTCATGTAAAAAAAATTTTGGCGCCATCCAACAGTCATATCAAAAGATATGGCTCTTTTGAGATTTTACTCTTGTCTACACCTACAACAACACCTCTTCACCGAGTTGCGATTCTCCACCTTCTCAAAGGGAAACAGCCTCCGAAAACTCTAGCAAAAAATATAAGCGCGATTCAACGATCAGATTAAAAAGATTCGGCTCTTTTAAGACATTACTCTTGTCTAGATGTACAACAACACCTCTTCACCGTGTTACGATTCTTCACCTCCTCAAGGTAAAACAGCCTCCGCAAACTCCTGTAAAAATCTTGGAATGATCCAACAGTCATATCAAAAGATATGGCTCCTTTGAGAAATTACTCTTGTCTAGACTCACTAAAACACCTCTTCACCAAGTTGCGATTCTCCACCTCTTCAAGGGGAAACAGCCTCCGAAAACTCATGTAAAAATATAGGCGCGATATAATGGTCAGATCAAAAGATTCGACTCTTTTAAGACATTACTCTTCTCTAGACTAAGAACAACACCTCTTCACCGAAATGCGATTCTTCACCTCCTCAAGGTAAAACAGCCTCCGGAAACTCCTGTAAAAATCTTAGAATGATCCAACAATCATATCAAAAGATATGGCTCCTTTGAGAAATTACTCTTGTCTAGACCCACTAAAACACCTCTTCACCGAGTTGCGATTCTCACCTCTTCAAGGGAAAACAACCTCCGGAATCTCATGTAAAAATCTGGGCCCCATCCAATGGTCAGATAAAAAAGATAAGGACCTTTTGAGACATTACTCTTGTCTAGACATACAACAACACCTCTTCACCGAGTTGCGATTCACCACCTCGTCAAGGGGAAACAGCCTCCGAAAACTATAGTAAAAATATAAGCGCGATTCAACGATCAGATTAAAAGATTCGGCTCTTTTAAGACATTACTCTTTTCTAGACCTACAACAACACCCCTTCACCGTGTTACGATTCTTCACCTCCTCAAGGGAAAACAGCCTCCGGAAACTCCTGTAAAAATCTGGGCTCGATTCAACAGTCAGATCAAAAGATTCGGCTCTTTTAAGACATTACCCTTGTCTAGACCTACAACAACAATTCTTCATCGAGTTGCGATTCTGCACCTCCTCAAGGTAAAACAGCCTCTGGAAACTCATGTAAAAATTTTGGCGCCATCCAACAGTCATATCAAAAGATATGGCTCTTTTGAGATTTTACTCTTGTCTACACCTACAACAACACCTCTTCACCGAGTTGCGATTCTCCACCTCCTCAAAGGGAAACAGCCTCCGAAAACTCTAGCAAAAATATAAGCGCGATTCAACGATCAGATTAAAAGATTCGGCTCTTTTAAGACATTACTCTTGTCTAGATGTACAACAACACCTCTTCACCGTGTTACGATTCTTCACCTCCTCAAGGTAAAACAGCCTCCGCAAACTCCTGTAAAAATCTTGGAATGATCCAACAGTCATCTCAAAAGATGTGGCTCCTTTGAGAAATTACTCTTGTCTAGACTCACTAAAACACCTCTTCACCAAGTTGCGATTCTCCCCCTCTTCAAGGGGAAACAGCCTCCGAAAACTCATGTAAAAATATAGGCGCGATATAATGGTCAGATCAAAAGATTCGACTCTTTTAAGACATTACTCTTCTCTAGACTGAGAACAACACCTCTTCACCGAAATGCGATTCTTCACCTCCTCAAGGTAAAACAGCCTCCGGAAACTCCTGTAAAAATCTAATAGAATGATCCAACAATCATATCAAAAGATATGGCTCCTTTGAGAAATTACTCTTGTCTAGACCCACTAAAACACCTCTTCACCGAGTTGCGATTCTCACCTCTTCAAGGGAAAACAACCTCCGGAATCTCATGTAAAAATCTGGGCCCCATCCAATGGTCAGATAAAAAGATAAGGACCTTTTGAGACATTACTCTTGTCTAGACATACAACAAACACCTCTTCACCGAGTTGCGATTCACCACCTCGTCAAGGGGAAACAGCCTCCGAAAACTATAGTAAAAATATAAGCGCGATTCAACGATCAGATTAAAAGATTCGGCTCTTTTAAGACATTACTCTTTTCTAGACCTACAACAACACCCCTTCACCGAGTTACGATTCTTCACCTCCTCAAGGGAAAACAGCCTCCGGAAACTCCTGTAAAAATCTGGGCTCGATTCAACAGTCAGATCAAAAGATTCGGCTCTTTTAAGACATTACCCTTGTCTAGACCTACAACAACAATTCTTCATCGAGTTGCGATTCTGCACCTCCTCAAGGTAAAACAGCCTCTGGAAACTCATGTAAAAATTTTGGCGCCATCCAACAGTCATATCAAAAGATATGGCTCTTTTGAGATTTTACTCTTGTCTACACCTACAACAACACCTCTTCACCGAGTTGCGATTCTCCACCTCCTCAAAGGGAAACAGCCTCCGAAAACTCTAGCAAAAATATAAGCGCGATTCAACGATCAGATTAAAAAGATTCGGCTCTTTTAAGACATTACTCTTGTCTAGATGTACAACAACACCTCTTCACCGTGTTACGATTCTTCACCTCCTCAAGGTAAAACAGCCTCCGCAAACTCCTGTAAAAATCTTGGAATGATCCAACAGTCATCTCAAAAGATATGGCTCCTTTGAGAAATTACTCTTGTCTAGACTCACTAAAACACCTCTTCACCAAGTTGCGATTCTCCCCCTCTTCAAGGGGAAACAGCCTCCGAAAACTCATGTAAAAAATATAGGCGCGATATAATGGTCAGATCAAAAGATTCGACTCTTTTAAGACATTACTCTTCTCTAGACTAAGAACAACACCTCTTCACCGAAATGCGATTCTTCACCTCCTCAAGGTAAAACAGCCTCCGGAAACTCCTGTAAAAATCTTATAGAATGATCCAACAATCATATCAAAAGATATGGCTCCTTTGAGAAATTACTCTTGTCTAGACCCACTAAAAACACCTCTTCACCGAGTTGCGATTCTCACCTCTTCAAGGGAAAACAACCTCCGGAAATCTCATGTAAAAATCTGGGCCCCATCCAATGGTCAGATAAAAAGATAAGGACCTTTTGAGACATTACTCTTGTCTTAGACATACAACAACACCTCTTCACCGAGTTGCGTTTCACCACCTCGTCAAGGGGAAACAGCCTCCGAAAACTATAGTAAAAATATAAGCGCGATTCAACGATCAGATTAAAAGATTCGGCTCTTTTAAGACATTACTCTTTTCTAGACCTACAACAACACCCCTTCACCGTGTTACGATTCTTCACCTCCTCAAGGGAAAACAGCCTCCGGAAACTCCTGTAAAAATCTGGGCTCGATTCAACAGTCAGATCAAAAGATTCGGCTCTTTTTAAGACATTACCCTTGTCTAGACCTACAACAACAATTCTTCATCGAGTTGCGATTCTGCACCTCCTCAAGGTAAAACAGCCTCTGGAAACTCATGTAAAAAATTTTGGCGCCATCCAACAGTCATATCAAAAGATATGGCTCTTTGAGATTTTACTCTTGTCTACACCTACAACAACACCTCTTCACCGAGTTGCGATTCTCCACCTTCTCAAAGGGAAACAGCCTCCGAAAACTCTA